>NC_077232.1:17876254-18056254 GCF_027887165.1 Monodelphis domestica | reverse complement strand
GAAAGAGAGAGAGAGAGAAAGAGAGAGAGAGAGAGAGACAGAGAGAGAGAGAGAGAGAGAGAGAGAGAGAGATAGAGAGAGAGAGAAAGAGAGAGAGAGAAAGAGAGAGAGAGAGAAAGAGAGAGAGAGAGAGAGAAAGAGAGAGAGAGAGAGAGAGAGAGAGAGAGAGAGAGAGAGAGAGAGAGAGAGAGAGAGAGAGAGAGAGAGAGAGAGAGAGAGAGAGGAGGCAAAGCTTGTAAGGAAAGAAGTTTCTTCAGTTTGGCAAATAAATAATATTTGACTACTGCCCAATAAGTGTTTTAGGACATACATACCTGGATCCTTGGGGATTTAGGAGTTTTCTGTGATGGTCAATTTACAACTGCCTCCACCTGCTGGTCTTAAACGGAAAGGATCTATGTCCAGCAAAGTTAGAGATTTGGCATGCAAAAGGCAAATGTCTCAATTTCCCAGGATGTTTCTGAGATCAAGAAAAGAAAATGGCATTAAAAAAACAATAATAATCTTTGCAAAAGAAATGTTCTTAGGAAGACCTTGAGTTTAATTTTTGGATTCATATGTGTCAGTATATCTTTGATCCTCAGGAAGTTTCAAATGTCAAAGTATTTCCAGAGGTGGTACTAAGTAAGGAGATGCTTTGATCTAAACCCAGTTGCTGAGAGGGGAAGGGGTCAGGGTGGAAGCTAAGATGAACCTGCCATGAGTTTCCATTGCAGCTGCATATGAATATGTGCTCGAGTCCTCTGGGGCAGAGGTCTCTTATGGTTGAATCTCCAGGTTCAGTTTTGTTACAATAGTACAAGCAATTAAAATATTATTTATTGGAGTGGGGAGATGGAACCCTAATTGTTGCACAGAGGGATCCTGAAAAGCATACATGAGCCAAGGAGAATCATATAATCATACTTACAGAAGATAGAAGTATATATATATATATATATATATATATATATATATAGAATAGAATATAGAATATAAAAAATAGAATAGAACATAGAGTCGAGTGTGTCTAATAATATAAAATGTCAGAACTTTGAAGGATCTAGAACATAGGACATAAAATCTCAGAACTAAAAGGACATTTGATCTGCTCTGTTTTATATTCTAAACTCCCTTCAGCTCCAACATTTTGCATTCTAAGGTCCCTCCCAGTTCAGACTCCCTGTCTTCTAAGGTCTCATTAGCTCTGACACATTATGTTCTGACAAACTATATTCTGAGATGAAAGGGACCTTTGACACCTATTTGCTCCAGTCCTCTCAGTTTACTAAAAGGTTCAAAAAGAAGGAATTTGTCCAAAGGAATGTAGTTTGTCCAGTGTTCTTCCCACTCTAAAATCACAAACTAGGATATATCAAGAAAGGAACTCTTTTGTCAACTGGTTTTAAATGGTATGGAAGAATTAACACCCTCCCCAATAAATTAAATGTCTAATGAGTATGCCTAATGTCCATTCACTTAAAATCATAAAGCACTTTACACTTTACAAAGTACTTTGAATATGATGTAGTCAGAAAATGTTAAGAAGATAGATCCCTCCATCCAAACTTCTCATTTTACAGTTGGGGAAACTGAGACCCAGACAGATGAAGTTACTTTACCCAAGGTCACACAGCCAGTGAGATTTCCAATTCTAGCCTCTGCCACTAAATCAAGTCCTCTGTCCATTGCATCAGACTTCCTCATTTCATACCCTCTTTCCTTCATTCCTCTATTTTCCAACCATAACCCTATGAGATTATTAATAACCCAATTTTAAATGTGATACTATTTGTCCTGAAGCACCCTGCTGCTGCCTGCTATGAGAATCATTAGGGACTTTAGGCTAGGGAAGCAAGAGAGGAAAGAACATGACACTGAGACCACAGGAAGACAATGAAGATTCATGTGAAAAGTATGTAGGATGTGCATTGGAAAAATAGCTCCTTGTGGAGACTGGCTATTCCACTCACCATGTTCTATGATGAACGAATGACTGACTGACTGACTGAATGAATGAATGACTGACTGAATGAATGAATGAATGAATGAATGAATGAATGAATAAAAGTATTTAATAAGTGTTTACTATGTGCCAAGCACTCTTCTAAGAGCTTAGGATACAAATAAAAAGTGAAACCATTTCTGTTCTCAAGAAATTCACCCTCTAATAGGGAAAGGCAACTCCTATTAGAGACTTCAGCTGAAGGGCAGCTGGAAAGGTCTGGAAATCTTAGAGTCCATAAACAGATCAGAGAAAAGTCCCATGAGATCTGACCATCAAGAGAGATCATGAGGCCCAGAGGAGTCTAGGATACAGCAGCAGCTCAGATGATTGGTTTAGTGTTCCTCCATTCACTGGAAAAACTTGATATCCAAGTAATGTGTGTGGTCATGTCCCCTCTGCAGAGCAGGGAGCCTGAAAGAGCCTGATCCACTATTATTGAGAAGCAGAGATTCTATATAATCAGAGAATCACACAGAGAATCTATCATTTCTTGTTACCACCTCATCATGAGCCTCCTCCCATGAGAAAAGCTCAGAACCTCCCATTCCCGAAGAGCCCTGAGCTAGAGGCTGCTGGGCATCTCCCACCTCAGGTCTGATCATCATGTCATTCCTGTGCCCATCTGCCATCCCCTATTCTCTCTCTCTCTCTCTCTCTCTCTCTCTCTCTCTCTCTCTCTCTCTCTCTCTCTCTCTCTCTCTCTCTCTCTCTCTCTCTCTCCCTCTATCTCACTCTCTCTGGCTCTGGCTCTGGCTCTCTCTATCTCTGGACCCAAATAGAAGAAGAGATAAGAAAAAGAAGAAAGTTGGTCCTACTAAAAGTTTTTCCCACCCATTCATCCCAGATAGAGTCTTATGGGTTAGCTATATTCAGATAAGTCAGAGGTCCCCACCCTCAAGAATAAAGATTATTCCATGTTTGCCTTTGTATCCCTAAACACCTAGCATAGTGCCTTTCACATAGTAGGTACTAAATAAACACACTTAATTAATTACTTAATAGGGTGATTCCAGTTTATACTAAAAAACCAAACCCAATGCTCCCATGGCATAAAACAGCCATGGCCTTGTCTCCAAAGTTCCTTCCTCTGTGACTGATGACCACTTACTGACCACTGGGCAAATTAAGTCAAACATCCTGACATAGCCATGCCGTTACTTTTCAAAGGAGGACTCAAGCTCTACATTACCTAGAACTCATGGAGCCAGATTGATCCTATATCTGGAGGGTTATCTAGGATCTGGAAGTGGGGGGGTGTTGGTTTTATAGTTTGCATGATGGGTGGTTATCATTTACTATTATGTATTTCCTTCTTTCTGTTATGTATTATTTTTTAAAAACAGAGTCAATGTTAAGGACAGAAACACTGTATGTGCTGTTCTAGCATGTCTGTCTTCTGCCTTAGGAAGTCACTTCCATTACACCAAGGATCAGGTGGCTAATGCCTACTGAAATAAAGCACCTTTAAAACACAAAGTTTGCCAGTGAGTGGGGGCTTAAGGCTAAGTTCTAGTTGGTATAGCCACAAATCCACACACCCCTAAAAATGAATGATATTCCATAGAGAGAAGCAGAGTTTAGGATCAAAGATCTGGGGTATTTTGGAAACCAAAAAAGACAAGGCAGTCAATATTTCTAACCTAGTGAGACCTATACAAATGGTCAGGGTGAGCAAAGAATTCCACAGTAAATAGCTATCAGTGTCACCCAATAACTAAATACGGTCAAAGAAACTGAGAAAAGGGGTGACTGATTCAGTTACAAGACTGGCAAAAGGGGAAACTGGGACTGGGAACCAAGTCTTCTCACTTCAAATCCAATGTACTAACACAGTGTTTTCTAATGGAGACCTGGGAAATGAGTTGATAACTAGCCAATTCACTTAGTATGCTGGTGTCATCAATAAATAAGAAACAAGACTCTTTCCTCTTCTCTCTAATAACATCAAAATAGAAAATGTAAGAGAGGATTTCTTTTAGAGAGTTTAAAGTCCATTTTCCTCTTTTATGGATTGAATTCATCTCTATGTAACATCTTTATGTTATCTCTTAATTATAAAAACTTAAGATTGATTGGAAGAGACCTCAGAGGTTGTCTAACACAACTCAGACTTGAATAGGAATCCTCATGGGCCTCTCTTCTTCTCTACCCATACCTTCTTCTTTGGAGACACCATCCATTTTTATGGCTCCAAATACTGTTACACAAATTCATATCTCTGGCTCTGGCCTCTCTCCTGAGTTCAAGTTCCATATTTCTATCTGCTTTTATTGATATCTCTACTTGGATAGTCCTCCTTCACCGCAAGGTCAAGATGTCTCAAAAGGAATTAATTATCTTAACCTCAAAATTGATTCCTCTTCCTAATCATCTTATGTGAATTAGCAAGAGGAACTCAAAATTAGTCAAATATGACTCCTATTTTTCCCTAGACCTATTGTTTTACTATGTAAGGTGCTCCCAATGAGAAAATTCCTTAAAGAATGGAAGTCTTAACAGCTCTGCAACTTATACTCTTAAGTAGCTGATGTAAGGCTAAAAATGAATGAATACTCCAAGTATTTAAATTTATAAGATTTAATAAAAAGTTAGTGAGAGAGAAAGGGATTCCTTCAGCTGAGTGAGGAGAGAAAAGAGCCAGAGACCCACAAACTTGTCAGGCTTGAGCTAAAGCAAAAAAATAAAAGCTTCACTGAATGGGTTTCAGCAAATTTATAAACAAACTCACACCAGGGCACAACATAGGGATGCAAGGCAAGAGAACCCCAGGAAGAGTAAAGAATGCTAGGAAATGAAGTCCCCAGGGTACAAATTTTTAAAATACACATGCCCCCCTGGGATCCCTTGGGAGATGAGTTGCCCCAATGGATCCTGCAAATGTAACCAAACTTGTAACTTCAACTAAAGATACATATAATATTGCAGTTTCCAAGGAGAAATTACAACAATCTGGGGACAAAAGGAAACAAAAGAGAAAAAGAAACAAAACCAATTAGGGGGCAATCCCCTTTGACATGACAAATCACATATAAAACAAAATGTATTCAATCCCCCAAATTTCCATCTTGCATATCCGGTTTGTTCAGGATCTCCTGGAGCAGCGTGAGGTCTCCATGGGCATCTCCATGGCATCCTCTGCAAAGAGTTCAGTCTCTGAATTCCAGGAGGCAGCAAATTTCTTACCCTTAAAATTACTTTAAAATAACTTAAACTTTTCATTACAAAATAATAACACACTGACTAAGTTACTGAGAGACTATGAGCTTTGCCCAGGGTCACGTAACCAAATGTGTCAGTGGAAGAAACCAAATCTGGTTCTTTCTGACTCTGAGTCTGACTTCTCTATACAGTAAGGCAAGGGATATCTCTATCTCTGAAAGGAATCTCCCTAAAATATCTTTTTAAAATCATCTCCCGACCCTCTCAAGATGGCCAATTGCTCCCCATTGCTTATAGGCGAAAGTGAAAATTCTCTGCCCTGCTATTTATTGCTCCCACAATCTGATTCCAGCTTTCAGCCTTATTTCCTATATCCCAAACACTAATATTTCTTCTGAATCATTATTCCTTCGCCTCAATATATGAATTTTCCTCTCCCTTTCCCTTCATTTTCTTCTCTCTGTTCCTCTCTTTGGAGTGCCCTCCCCCTCCTTTATATTTACCTAATCTTGTCCATCCCTGGTATTGTAAAAAGGCATCAGAAAAAAATGAATTAAAGTCCTGGTCCTTACTATGTGCCATTTTCTACCTCAACTTCAATTCCCTTATCTATAATTTTTGTACCCAAACTTTTGATTTCTTGGGTTTAAGGAACTTCTAATAAGGGAAATCCTCCACTGTGACTTAGAGTCCTGAAGAGTTGTCTAGAGTACTAGGTAGTTAAGTGATGCCTTTTGTTACCCAGGAAGTAGGGGTCAGTGACAGGACTTGAACTCAGATCTTCCTGATTCCAAGGCCAACTCTCTATTCACTATACCATGTTGGCATTCTCCTCTGTAAATGGGAAATAAAGATAATATATCTTGCTGACTAGTTGTGAGGAAACTGTTCTGTAAAATTTGAGTTATCATCAGAATTCAAGTTGTGATTTTTATCTTAAATCCCACTTGCTCAAGGAAAGTAATGAATGTTGGAGGGTGTGTGGCAAAATTGGGACATTAATGTATTGCTGGTGGAGTTATGAATTGATCCAACCATTCTGGAAGTGTAAAGATTAAAATTTTGGGAAACTGAGGCAGATAGAAATTAGTTTCTCTCTGCAAGGAGTATTATTTTTATGAGGTTTATTAAAGGTCAAGGGTTAAAGAAAATACAAGCAAGAGAAGCACGTGCTAAGTGGGCCATGAGGCCCACCCAAATTTCACTTCACATCATGAGACGCATCTGTTTGCCAGTGGAGCCAAGAAGAGAAGAGATCCCTCCGTGGGCGGAGACCCTTTAAATAATGATTTTGCTCTCGGCCCAGGTGAGAATTCAGTGAGATTATAAAGCATTTTGGGGAAGTGGAGCAAGGACTTCTGGGGATTGAAGTCCTGGATTCAAGTCCATTTTTACAGTAGGCAATTTGGAACTATGCACAAAGGGCACTAAAAGTCTTCAATCCAGTCATAGAACTGCTGGGTTTCTACCCCAAAGAGATCATAAGGAAAAAGACTTGTACAAAAATATTTATAGCTGCATTCTTTGTAGTGGCAAAAAAAAATTGAAAATGAGGGGATGCCCTCCGATTGGGGAATGACTGAACAAATTGTGGTATATGTTGGTGAAGAAATACTGTTGTGCTGAAAGGAATAATGAACTGGAGGGATTCCATGTGAACTGGAAAGACCTCCAGGAACTGATACAGCGTGAAAGGAACAGAACCAGGAAAACATTGTACACAGAGACTGATACACTGTGGTACAATTGAATATAATGGACTTCTCCATTAGTGGCAATGCAGTGATCCTGAACAACTCAGAGGGATCTATGAAAAAGAACACTATCCACATCCAGAGTAAAAACCGTGGGAGTAGAAACACAGAAGAAAAACAACTGCTTGATCACATGAGTCAATGGAAATATGATTGGGGATGTAGACTCTAAATGATCACCCTAGTGTTAATATCAATAATATGGAAATAGGTTCTGATCAAGGACACATGTAATACCCAGTGGAGTTGAATGTCAGCTAAGGGAAGGGGTGGGAAGAGGGGAGGGAAAGAACATTACTCTTGTTACCAAGGACTGTAATAATTAATAATAATAATATTTCTTCACGTATATATATTTTTATAAAGTTTATTAGGAGGGGTAGACAATCATTCCTAAGTAATCTGATTGCGTGGAGCCTAGCCTGCCAGTTTCTTCCTCATTCCCCCTTATCTCCTGTACTGTCTCTCTCCTCATGGTTCTCTCCTGGTCCTCTTGTCTGATCTGCTCCAAACCTTAACTTTTATTAACGTACAGAATATACACTGATGCAACCCTGGTGCAACTGTGGTATGTCAGGAATGTTTGATAGACAGGTAAAGTTACTCAGGAAGGGGAGGGGATGAGCTTCCTTGACACAATCCCCCTGTCATCCTTTGGGAGACCCATCTCCTCAATGGATCATTTAAATATAACTATCTTATAACTCTAAATACCTTCTAGCTAAAAGTACATACAATATTGCATTTTTTTTTCTAAGAGGGAGTTACAATAGTTAGAGATGGGAGTAAAATATAAAAACTGATTGATAGACGCATTGACAATAATGCCAAGTAGGGGGCAATCCCCTTTGGCATAAGAGTTTACATTCAGAATAAGTATGTTCAATCCCTTCAATTCAGTTCATTATATCCCAAAGTTCATTCTGGATATTGTGATGCAATGTGTAGCTTCTTCAGGAATTTTTATAGCACCTTCTCCAAAAGGATCCACTTTCTTGATTTTGGGGTGTTGGCAAGTTTCTTTTCCTGAAATTTCTCCAAAAAATTTTAAATCTTGCATTTTAGGATAATTACACAACCTCCCCTAAAGAAGGTGTTGACCAACACCAGAATCACACTGGGATACATGACTGAGTTTTGAGGTATATGAAATAGTTGTCAAAAGAAAACAAAAACAAACCACCTAAAAAATCCCAAAATAAAAGAGTAAAAGTTAAATTCTATATAAAAATAAGAAATACAGAAATGATAATAATAACATAAAATCTTACATGTATAAAATTCTGAATAAAAAATAATAAAACTGTAACAGGTTCTTGAATCACGGGCAGGACCAATTAAAGTGGTTTATGTCCCATAATCCCATAGGACAATAGCAACAAAACAGCACTTTACCCTTTTGCGGTCAGGACTACAGAAAATTGCCAAACTATAAGATTGAAAGGACTAAGTTTCAGCAGCAAACAGGAAAAATCATTCTCTGATCTGATTGTACCTTCACTGCCAGAGATAGGGCGAGCCAGGATGATAGCCAAACTGAGGTATTTGACTCAAAGTATGGTTCAAGGAAGTCCTGCATCTTAACATATGTCAAACACCACAACCTCTATTCACACACTAGATTGAAGTCTTTTTGTATTGGCATAGAAGTTCAACAATCCTCCGTATATTGGATTTGGTCTTTTTTGACCTCGTGCTACTTAGCACTGTGTAGTGGCTCTTTTGTTCCCTTCTCTTGGAATCAGACATTAAACAAAGTCCCATAACATTTATGAATAAATGGCAGGTTTCCATAGTTGAAAGCCTTTTGCATATGCATATTACTAGGGCTAATAGATACTATAAACTTATACTGTAAACTTTATCCTTCAAGTAAAAAGAAAAACATTAATACTGATTTCATGTACTTAAAAAGAATCATAATTGCACAGTTCACATTCCATGTGACAATGTGTTAGCCAAGCAGAGGCATAACACAAAAGGTGCTCACTCAAAAATGAAATGTATATCACTCTTAACTTGACCAGGATCCACAGTGTGAGTGTACATAATTTTTTCACCAGGTAAAAGTCTTTTAAAAACAGTAGTACAACAACTAATACAGATTCTAAAAAATACTAAAATCCCCAAAATTATAAGAACCCATTTAAGGAAAACTGCAAACAAACCCATTCCTTGCAGCCATGAGAGGTTCCACCAGCTATCATTAGGATTCACATGAGTCTTTATAGCTACTTGTTGTGTGTCTTTTAAAAGTTTCTGAAGCTCATGGATATTTGTCACAAGATCTCCAGACCTATTTACATAAGAACAACAAGACTGATTAATAAATGCACAAGCACCTCACAATGCGGCAGTGAGCATATCTAGGGCTTGTCGATTTTGTAAGACTGTTTTTGCTAAGGAGTCAATCTCCTCCTGCAGATAAGAGATGGCTTTAGTGGTTTGAGACATGGCTTGAGCTGTGTCTTGAGCCAATCTTTCAACCTCAGCTGAGATATTCCTAACAGAGTCTATCACTGCCATCATTCCAAAATTTGGCAAGAGAGCCCAGAAAAACTTCTGTCCTGCTGATGAAGAGGCTACTGAATTTGGTCTTGACCTCTTAGGTCTAGAATGCAATTCTGAGCCTAGAACTTCAGCTGTTGATTTGTCTATCCAGTCAGTATTGTGATCATGCACAGATACAGGTGGAATAACATAGGCCAAACCACAAGTACCATACCATCCTGGTGGCTGGGTAGAGTAAGCTGAGGAATTATAAATATAGAATTGTCCAGGGGTGACCAAACCCCATGGGAAATCCTCCGTCCTCTGAGATGAGATTGTTATAACTGTAAAAGGCATGTACTTAAACGTCCCATCCATTTCATTTTTAAGCTACACTCTAGCACAGATAAAAGTGGAGGTAGGGAATGCAATAGTGTGCTTGCACTGCACCTTGTCTCCCATATACATACTACTACTCAATGGACCTTTACCTCTTCTTACACACAAGTCACAGGTGGGCGTATGATCAGTCATAGGCAGTGGTGCACCTAGATATCTGAAAATTACTTCTGAAGACCCACTAAAATCAACTGAGATTTTCAACTCATCAAATTTTTCAAAAGTCACTGACACAGGTTGTAACCATTTCAATGGGGTTCACTCAGCATCATTAATGTGACAATTAACAAAAGCAAAAAGAGCAAAAGGCCATTTAGACAAAGTTATCTCCTTGTGTTGCAAATGTGGTAATGTCTCATTATTGTGGACTGGAATTGTTGCCCATGACAAAACAAAGCTCTGATGGATCTGGTGACACACCCAGCATCCATGAGAACTGATGGCATTTCCCCAGAAAAGAGTTTTTCCAACTTGTCTATGGACTTTTATAATGGTATTATCACCTGTTCAGTCATAGGGGGAGGGTACAAATAAAAACAGTGTAACAGGACATATTGCTAATAGCCAAAATGCAGTAATTGAGGGTGACATAGTAACATGGAATATGATCAATTAGGTTGATATCTGAATTCAAAACCAAAATCAAATCTTAAAATACGACAAATGTGATGAGATACAATCAGTCAACATCAACAGAAGGTACCCATTTTACATGGGAGCAATGTATCCAGGAGTCCTTTGCTCTAATTTTAATAGCTGTAGGAGTGGATAACAGTACTTGGAATGGACCTTCCAAGGCAGGCTGAGTTGCTCCAGCATGCTGGAAGTTCTTTACCTACACTTTGTCTCCTGGGTGTATGTCATGGAGCACAAAGTCTAGAGGTCCTGCTTGTACCGCATCTCCAGATTCGTGGAGTTCTAGCAATCTGACCTGCAAATCCTGTATATAAGAAGCAATAGAAGTGTCCCCGCCTACTAATGATGTGTTTGCAGGAGAAAAAGGCTTAACCTGCATTGGGGGTGGGGGGGTGTCCAAAAAGCACCTCAAATGGTGAGATATGTAAATCTCCCCTTGGTCTGTTACAAAAATAAAACAAAACTAAGGGGAAGACTTCAGGCCACTTTAAATGAGTCTCAGTGCACAATTTTCCAATCACGGTCTTAAGTTCTCTATTCATTCTCTCAACTTGGCCTGAGCTCTGGAGGTGATATGGCACAAGGAATTGGGGAGTGATCCCCAGACAAGAATAAATCTGGTACAAAACAGAATCAGTAAAATGGGTTCCCCTGTCTGAATCAATTCATGCTGGCAGGCCAAAGCGAGGGATAATTTCTCTTAAAAGCACTTTAGCAACAAAAGCTGCTATGGCTCAAGCACTAGGAAAAGCCTCTGACCATCTGGTCAGCTGGTCCACTTTGTAATGTCCAGCTTTAGGTATGGTGATAAAGTCAATTTGTAGATGTTCAAAATGGGCATAAGCCAAAGGATGCCCACCAAAAGCATTGCCTCGAAAAGCATGTTGGTTATATGCCTGGCAAGTCGAATAGGCTGCACTTACTTTAAAGGCTACAGTAGTTATACAGGGGCTATCCATACCTTCTTAACAGAGTCCACAATACCCTGAGTGCCAAAGTGACCATTTTTATACACTGATTGGTATATTTGGTGATAAAAACTTCTAGGGAACAGGGGTTTTCCTGCAGAGGACACCTATACTCCATTTATCTGTTTTGCCTTAAACTGTTGCTTCCATTTTTCCACTTCCTTTTCAGTGAAAAAAAGTGATAAATCTACTTCATTTGTTGTTATTAATGTCAAAATTAATTCAGGTCCTTCTACAGTTGCTAACTTTGCAGCCATATCTGCCAGTCATTTCCCTTAGAGACAGGATCAGTTCCACCTGTATGGGCAGATCAATGAACTACAGCTAGGGCTTCAGATAACTGGAGAACAGAAAGAAGTTCAGTAATAATTTCTGCATTTACTATGGTTTTTCCAGCTGAGATTAAAAATCCTCTCTGAAGTCATAACATACCAACTGCATGACAAATTCCAAAGGCATATCTCAAATCAGTATAAATTGTTGCCTTCTTACCCATGGCAATCATACAGGCATGTTTCAGGGCTATCAGTTCTGCACTTTGAGTACTTAAATTTGAGGGCAGCGAAGCTGACCACGCAGTGGCAAATTCTATGACTACAGCAGCTCCAGTGTAACGTATACCATTCTTCATAAAAGAGGAACCATCAGTAAATAAGACTAGATCTGGATTGTCTAAAAGAATGTCCAGGAGATCCTCCCAACGCTTTTCAGCCATGGACACTAAAGTTTCACAGCTATGTAAAGGTTCTCCTGAGACTGGCAAATCAGGAAGCAAGGTGGCAGGGTTAAGTGTTGTAAAACATTTCAAAATTATATTTTCATTGTTTAATAAAGTTATTCTATATCTCATGAGACTCTGATCAGAAAATGCCTCTATATGATTTAAATTGACTAATTAAATAAATTTTTTAATTTAAAAAAAATCCCACTGGCTCCATTTGACCAAGTCCTAGCATTTGGGTGCTTAGTAATCATGCCCTCCTCCATCTACCATCTTTATAACTCATTGTCTTGACCCTTAGTGCATACACATAAATAGATATAATAATAATAATAATAATAATAATGTAACCTAGTTGAAGATGTGAAACATAGGGCCATAAATACTTGAATAAATGTTTTTGTTTTGAATACTATGGCCCAGGCCCTGGGCTAGGCTCTAAGGATACAAGGCAAAATCCAAACAGCATTTACCCTCAAGGAGCTCACATTCTACTAAGGTTGGTGATGACGAAGATATAAAGGCAACAGCAGGTCAATGATGGAGCTCTCTGAGCCTGGTCATCACAAAATCTTGAGTCTCTCCTCCAGCATGGAATATTAGAGATTAAACAAAAGTGAAACCATCCCTGCCCTCAAGAATCTAATATTCTAACAAGAAGGCAGCATGTAGTCATTTTACAATTTATAGACTGTGTATGAAATGAGAAATATTGCCATAGCAACTGGGGGGTTCAGGAAAAGGGACCTGAGAGGTTATCTAGTCCCATTTATTTTACACAGGGGAAATGGAGCTGATGATTTCTTTGGGTTTTTGTTGTTGGAGGCAGGCAGAGAGTATTTCTTCCACTGGCACAGATTGTACCCCATATGTGTCTTCTAATTTTGTGTGATCTTGTCCATACCTTTCTGGAAACCCTCTATAGAGAATCTACCCATTATCCTAGAGGGATTCCTCTAAATCTTTTAAATTTTTACAACTGAGAGTAAACCATGAAGGCTACTCATTTCATTCATTATCTCTTACCCTCACTAAATCACCATGACCCCTCTAACATGTCCTTGAGGATGGCAATAAGTCAGCCTGACCACTCACGTTGGTATGGCAGGTGACATGGAAGTGGAGATGGTGAGTATAGAGCAGTGGGGTAAAACTCAATCAAGGGGTCTGTATATTGACAAAGAAAACCACAAATTGACATCAATGTTATATTGCATTTTTAATTTATTATACATGCCCACTTGCATTGTCATTTGGTTAAGGATGCATTCTAAGGTTTGTGGCTTGTGGAGGGACTGCTGTTTGACATCTCTGGTGCAGAGGGTTCTTTCAATAAGTCTGACAATGAAAAGGAAGAAAGTTAGAAGATGATGGCTAGAGGGGAAATCTGGATCATGTGGAAGTTTTTTAAGGATGCCAGAGATCTGCATGTGTTTATAAAAGCCAATAGAGGGGGGAAAAGAGATAAAAGAAGACAGAGAGAGAGGCAGAGAGAGAGGAGTGCATGAGCCCATGCTTGATTCCTTGAGATAGACTCTGGCTCTCATACCAGTTACAGGAGAATTGAAGGATTATGGATTAAATTTGTCGCATTCATCTTTGAAGTTATGCTGCCATCATGAGGCCATTTCAAGATTTCTGTGTTGTTTTTCCTTTGTAGAATTGACTAAAAGTCCAGAATGGTTCAATGGTCCAGGAAGGAGAAGCAAAGGATTCTGGACTGCCCAGCTTTCACTTTATCATTAGACTGGGCGAATATTCATCTTATGGAAATGATTGGGCCAAATGGCCTTGTAACTTCCTTCCAGATCTGACATTCTGTTGTCAGTGTTCCAAACTTACTCTCAGTTCTGACATGATATGTTTTATGTTCTAAGATAACTCAACTTTATGATTCCTCAATTCTCTAATTCAACATGCCTCTCAAATCTGACATTCCATGTCCTCTGTTCTAATATGCCTCCCATCTCTGACATTCTGTGTTCCAAAGTCCAAGCTCTGAATTTTTTTTCTATTATGAGGAGAGAATGAAATATAGTAACCAGAGTGTTCAAAGGCTTAACTTTAAATCAAGCCTCTGGCACAAACTACTTGTGTGGTCCTAGGCAAGTCATCTAATTTCTCACTGTTCCAAGCAACTGACTAAGACTATAGTCAATAAATTGTGTGTCGGGCACTATAATAAGGACTGGGAATACAAATATAAAAAAATGAAACAATCCATGCTCTTAAAAAGCTCATATTCTATTGGGAGGATAACAAATATCTATATAAGTACCGATAGAATAAATGCAAATAAATAAAAGATAGTTAAGTACAAGGAAGTTACATAAGGAAGTGGTCAAAAGAACAGAGGACTTGGAATGACAGGACCTCAGTTCAAATCCCAACTCTGCCACTTATCATCTGGACGACCTGGGCAATGCCTCTCTTTGGGCTTTGGTTTTTCTCCTCTGGAAAATGAAGTGGTTAAGCCAGATGATCTCTAAGGTCTTTTTGAGTTCTAAATGTTTGTTCTAAATGAAGTTTTTGACTGCTCTGGAGTAAGAGAAGTTGAGTTCAAATTTTGCCTATAATTCTTAAAACCATAGTAAAGTACGATAAGTCATTTACCCTGCCTGAGGCCAGACATTTCTCTAAAATGAAGGGATAGCAGGTCTTTCCCAGCTCTAGACCTAGGTTCTTTTCTTCCAATAAATCATTGGATTTCACATGCTTCTACTAAGGATACAAATTCTTTCTAGTGCAGGGAAATCAAAGCCCTCTTCTCATTCATATGATGTTGGGGGTAAACTGGGGTTCTTTCAGTTGTGTTAAAACAGGAACCCTGATAAGCACTGCCAAGCTGGACAGGGTTTGAATATGGTCCTAGTGATGAAGTGTATGTCTATCCTTCAATAATATCCTAGTTAAACTTGGAGAGGATCATCACCAGTTTGGTTGCAGAGGGAGGATGTTTTTAGTTATGGCAACTCTGGAACACAATCAATTAAATTATTTTTTAAAAAAGGGAGCATCACTGAGGAATATCCACATTAGAGGAAATTATAGATCCTTGGAGAATTACAATGTTAGCACAGAAAAAGTAAATGATAAGGGGGTGTTGGAGGGAGGATGCAAATTCTCATTCAATTCAACAAACGTTCATTAAAGTTCTTACATGTGTGCAAAGTACTATGCTAGAGGTTCAAAGACAAAATCAGAAACTGAGGGGGACTGTGTTGTCCCTGAGGAATATAGCTACACAAAATGACTAAGTGCAATATGGTTACTTTCATTTAAGCCTCCTTTCTCATTCTTTTTCTCTACTGGCCTCTCTGAGATCTGGCTACTTCCTGATGACACTGCTTCTCTAGGAAGCATCTATTCTTTCCCTCTACCTTGTACACACAGGGATGGTCATCCCTTTAAACCTGTCATCCTCCACAAATTCTCCATTTCCATAATCAAGGACTCTGAATTTTCTTCCTCTGATGATCATATTTTATTTTCCCATTATTCTTTGTGCCTCATTCCTCTTTGTCCTCATCATAACTTTGATCCCTCCGTCCCTCAGGATTATCCCAGGTTATCCTATTTGCTCTTGCTATATTCTTGATCCTTCTCAGTCTTAACTTCGTGGTGAACTATTTCAACTTTACACTAAATTCTACTGGAGGAACTCCATGTGAACTGGAACAACCTCCAGGAAATGATGCAGAGTGAAAGGAGCAGAACCAGAACATTGTATACAGAGATTGATGCACTGTGGTACAATCAAATGTAATGGACTTCTCTAACAGCAGCAATGCAATGATCCAGGACAATTCTGAGGGACTTATGAGAAAGAACACTCACTATCCACACCCAGAGAAAGAACTGTGGGAGTAGAAATGCAGAAGAAAAACAACTGCTTGATCACACGGATTGATGGGGATATGATTGGAGATGTAGACTCTAAGCGATTGCCCTACTGCAAATATCAATAATACGGAAATAGGCCTTGATCAATGACATGTTAAACCCAGTGGAATTGCATGTCAGCTACAGAAGGGGGTGGAGGGAGGGGAGGGAAAGAACATGAATCTTGTAACCATGGAAAAATATTCTTAATTAAAATTTTCCAAATTAAAGAAATAATAAAATATAAAAAATAAAAATAAAATAAAATACACTATATTCTATTCTTGAATCTCATTTCCTTGTTCTAATTCCATCATACCTTGTCAGACTCAACCTGTATTACTCCCACCCACCATCTGCCTCTTCACTTCTACTCCAATGTTACTGAACTAAAAGAAATCATGAATCCATGATGAATGAATCCACTACAAATTTATGCTAGTCAATATCAATTGAATCCTTACTACAACAAGGCAATTCCACTATTCCTTCCTAAATGATTCACTGTCCTACTCACCATAGCAACTGTTGCAAACTTTTTCTTCTCTCTTAAAGCTTCCTATGCCACTGTCTCCCTCCTCTTTGGTGAGAACCTTGCTGTGTCCTTCACTGAAAAAATGAGGCCATTTACCAAGAGTTCTCTCTTTTCTCCTCTTCCTCATTTCATATTACTCAGAATGTTTTTCATTATCTCTTCCTTTATCCATTTCTTACATGAAGTTAGGACCCTTTCTCCTTGCCAAGGTATAAATAGTATAAATTCTATAAACACCTTTGATCCTAGCCTCTCATCTTCCCCAGTAAATAGACCTTACTATCACTCCCTCTAATCTTTAATCTGTCATTAAATGGTTTCTTTCTTGTTGCTTATAAATAAATGCATGTTCTCTCATACTTAAAAATAAACCCTCACCTAAGCCAACTATCCCTGCTAGCCATCATTCTATATATCTGTTTCTCTTCTCAGCCAGACTCCTTGGATATACACTAGGTACCTTTACCCCTTTTCCTTTCATTCCTCTGAAATATGGCTTCTAACTTCATCATTCAACTGGACTTCCCTCTCTGAAGCTACCAATCTTATTTACCCAATCTGATTTGTCTTTTTTCAACCTTCATCCCTCTTGATCTCTCTGAATTTTTTCTTCATACTTTCTTCTCTCTAGGTTTTCATGACACTGATCTCTCCTGGTTCTCCTACCCGTATGACTATTTTTCCTCAGTCTCCTTTGCTGTCTCTTTTTTTTAGACCTTGTTCAATAACTGTAGATGTCTTCTAAGGTTCTGTCCTGGGCCCACTTCTGTCTCTGTACTACTCAGTGATCTCATCAGCTATTATGAGTTCAATTATCACCTCAATATGCATGATTTATAGATTTGTATATCCAACCTAAACCTATCTCGTCAGCTCTAGTCTCACATTGACTTTTGCCTTTTTGGACACCTTGATGTCTTGAAGACATCTCAAACTCATCATGTCCAGAGTTGAGCTTATCTTCTCCCAAAACCTCTTCCCAAGATCCCTATTATCATCAAAGGCACCACCATTCTCACAGTCACCCAACATCAAAATCTTGTTGTCAACCCTGTCTTCTTAACACACCCACCTCACAAATCTAATCTAATGTCATCTTCTTGTTTCTCTTTTCACATCTCTGATATATGTCTCCTTATCTTCACTTTCCCATTAATTAACTTTTGTCAGTTTGTCCTGGACTTTTGTCTCCAAATGTTACATCACTCTCTACTACCATCCATCTTCCACTTAGCTGCCAAATGGATTCTCCTAAAGGACAAAGCCAGCCACCTCCCCTCCCCAACTTATATAGCCATCCATGTTTAACTTCATTGTCTCCTTATTACCTCTAGGATCAAATATGAAATCTTCTGTTTGTCAATTAAAACTTTTCCCCTTCATACTCTTTCTGTCTTAACATTTTATTCTACTCCATATATGCAATGATCTAGTGACAACAGCCTCTTTGCTGACATTTTTCCCCCAACATGGCACTGAATCTCCTAATTCTCTCTGCTTCTTTATGGCTCTTCCCTATGCCTGGAATGATCTCTCTCCTCACCTTGACTTCCTGGAATCCCTGGTTTCCTTAAAGATGCAGCTAAAATCCCTCCTTCTACAGGAAAGCTTTCCCAACCCTCCCTTACTGTTGGCACATTCCCTCTAAGAATACTTTCCATTTGCCCTCTATCTGTCTCAAATGTCCACATTTATCTGTATGTGTTTTCCCTCATTTGAATGTGTGCTCCTTAATGGCAAAGAGTGTGTTTTTGTCTTTCTTTGTAACCCCAATGCTTAGCACAGTGCCTGGCACATAGTAAGAGCTTAATAAATGTCTGCTGATTGGTTGAAAGAAAAAGTTGAGGGCAGTCTAGCTTCAGCTGTATGTGATTCTCCAAATGTCCATGACAGGGCAGGAATGAGCAATGATGCCAGGATCCTGGAGTAAAGGGGGATTTGATGAACACAGAAGAGGTTGACCTCTTCCTTCCCATCTCCACAGTCCATATCTAGTAAATCACTTCCCATACACTTGTCAGAGAGATCCCTTTGCATGCCTTGCCCTATTCCTGAAAACTGAACTGGAACATCAGCCTTCTCACTTGCAAATAGTGATAGGTCCTCATGAAGTTATTGTAATGCTTTGGAAAAGAAGAGAATGCTTTAGAATGGGAGTTAATCTCTATTGTCTCTAGGATTCACTAAAAGCTCCCCAACTATGGTGATTTTATCTTCACATTCCTAGTAGGGAGCACAGGAGCCTTATTGGAGAGTATATGTTTAACCAGTGTTTTGTTGAAATGAATTGTGTCAAAAAGATGTCATGATTAAATAATAAGGAAGAATGCCCCTTTGGCTTATGGCTTCTCATGGTCTCGGGGCACAAAATTGCAACTTTTGGACCTCCCATGAATGTCTGAAGCCCAAGGACCACAAGCATCTCACCTCATTTCCCACCCACTTCCCAGAGTCATCCATAAGCATTTCTGTCCCTGGAAAAGTCCATTGGATTGCCTCTAAATCACTTGCATGTTGAGAAAAGGTTGGCATACAAATCAGGCTGGGATGTGCCAGGGCTCTTCGATCCAAGCTGGCTGTCTTTCAGGCCAGCCCATAGGAAGCAGATTGCCTTAGTTTGTTTAAGCTCTGGAAACCAGTCACTCTTGGGTTCTGCTTTTCAATTTGTTGACTCAGAAGGAAATGATAGGCTCAAACACACTACTATTATACTAGGATAAATTCTCAGTTTTCATTAATATCTCTGAAATGTTTGTTTGTTTGTTTGTTTTCTAAGAATGACATGAAAACAATTCCCTGGGTTTTATAGGACCATTCTTTTTTGGCTAGGGGTCATCCTCTTTGCCTTTTCTGCCATATCTGACATTGAAGACCATCCATTCCTTCAAATAGTCAACAAATCAAACAAACAAACAATAAATAAATAAATATTTGATAAAAACCTTCTACCTAGCAAACACTGTGATAGGAAGAAGGGATACCACAACAAAAGTGAAATTATGTCTGCCTCCTGCTGGAGAAACAACATAGATGTATGCAAGTATTCACACAATAGATACAAGACAATGTAGGGGAAAGGAACTAGCACCTGGGAAGATCAGGAAAGGCTTCATGATGGAAGTGGTGCTTGAGCTGAAATGTGAAAGAAATTCTAAAAGATTTTCAAAAGCAAAGATACGAAGATACGAATCCTAGAATTGGGGGACAGGCAGGGCAAAGACATGGCAATAGAAAATGGAATACTGGAATGATCATGTTGCTTCTCTCTTTTTTTTAGTCAATTCTATTTATGGTTAATTGATTTTGTCCTGTAACTGCCTAAGTCATGGTTCTTTGTCTCTGAACTTAATTCAGTTAGTCTGCAATGGGTTAAGTTTAGAAACCCAGGTCTCCGGCTGAACCCTGTTCTATTCTTGCCTCAAGGAAATCTGTTATCCTTGACAGAAGTGGGTGGACACCAGAGAGTCTGGCACACCACCAAGTTATCCACCAAAGATATATGGTTTGTTATCCAAAGAAGTCTGAGTCACTATCGCTCACCGTGCAGGAGACTCAAACAATGAACAATTTTTAGTCACAAGAGGTAAGGAAGGGGTTGTTGCTAGCCAAAAATTTCCAAAAAAACCATATTGTCCCCCATACCTCAACTCTTCACCATTCATGATGTCAAGTTCTTGGAACTGATCATGACTTGTTCCCCACCTATGAAGTCCTGTTCTTTGTTCTGTACCCCCCCATAACTATAAAAGAGTTCATTTTGAGTTTTAGCTTTGCTGAGGAAACTGAGAACCTATTCATCAAAAAATTCAGGCTTTCCTAATAATTTGATCATACTCAGAACCTCGTGCCTCAGTTAACCTTATTTTGACTATAATAATACCATGTATAAAATCAGTATTAAAGGGAACAAGCATTTAAGTACCTTCTATAGGCCCAAATATTGTCTTATTTGATTCTAAATCAATTGGAAAGGCAGTTTGACCACAGTGTGTATTTAACAAGACTGGAAATGTAGCTTGGGTCCAGGTTATAAAAGGCTTCTAAATCTTATGCAGAGAGGTTTACCTTTTACCCTGCAGGCAGGGGAACCAATAAGAATCACTAAGGGCTAATATTTCCACTGAACTTTAATTTTAACAAAGCATTTGACATTTTTTTTCTTTTGATTGTTAAAACCCCCTTGTGGCTCCTTAAAGGGAGGCTCTTCTGTCTAGCTGGGGAAGAAAAAAATGCCGCATACATCCATTTGTGTACTCTACATTTTCTAATCCCTTCAGCTCCCCTTTAATCCCTGTTTTCTACATTATGAACCAGAGAAAAGTATCTGTGATCTCATTGGCATAGAGAATTTCCTATGTGGAGCCTCTCTTCACCCCAGCACTTAGCACTTCGTCTGAGACACAGTAAACATTTAACACATGTTTTGTCGATATTCATTCATTCATTTGTTCATTCATTCATCACAGATTTCAATCCTGAAACACCAAGAGGGGAAGTGACTTGCCCAGAGTCATACAGCTATAGGTATAAAAGGTAAAATGTGAAGACAGGTGTTCCTGCTCCAAAGGCCAGCCCTCTGGCCATCATATCATCAGTAAAGTCTCGTGTACTTACATCTAGTCATAATAAAACTTCATAACCAACTCTAACATGTAATTACACTCCTCTCCTAACTCTCCTGCTGACCTCCTACCAATAGCATGCTTTAAAGTCTGATTAGTACTTTATATTCATCATTTCATTTGATTCTAATAGCAAGCTGTGGGGGTAGCTTCACAAGACCTGTTGTTATTCAGTCATGTCCAACTCTTTGCAACTCCATTTGGGGTTTTCTTGGCAAAGATATTAGAATGGTTTGCCATTTCCTCCACTACTTCATTTTATGGATGAGGAAACTGAGGCCAACAAGGTAAAGTGACTTGTCTGGGATCTCATAGCTAGAAAGTGTCTAAGGCTGGATTTGAACCCATGAAAATGAGCCTTCCTGATTTCAGATGTGGCATTCTCTCCACTGTACTACTTTGTTCTCCATTTTACAGGTTAGGAAACTGAGGCTCAGACAATTTGCTTGATTTACTCACTATCACAAAATGTCAGAGACAGGCTATGAAGCTGCATCCCCAGCAAACTTTCTTCTCATGTTGGGTCAATATATTGAGAGTTATTGAGAGAGGAAAGAGTCAATTATTCAATCATGGCTGATTGACTGGCAGAAGGTGTCTGTGGTGTATGGAACACACTACCTGATTCCTGATCAAGAGGTCCTTCTACTATTTCAAAGATGCCCAAATCTCACAAATGGTGCCCCTGGGAAAGGCCTTTCACCACTCCAAGCCTCAGTTTCCTCATCTATAAAACTAAGAAGCTAGATCTCTTCAACCCAAATAAATGAACACCAGAAATCCAACTCTTCAAGACCATTTCCATCCACCCCTTGTCTTCGGAGTCCCACTGCTAGGCCTTCCAATGGAGGAAAGGTTGATGAGCATCTGAACACAATGGCTGTCCATCCATTAAAGACAAAGTCTTTGCTAGGAATTTGCCTTATTACCTCTCACACACTTATGCCTTCCAAAGGGTATTATTTTCAGTTCTTTCGCCTTCTCTAATTGCAATTTGGAATGCTTAGTTCATATTTCTAAGGCCAACAGTTTTCTCTCTGTGCTTTCAATCCCCTTTGTAATAAAGGCTGGTTCAAGCAAAAGAAATGTTGGCCAATCTCCAACCCAGAACAGTGGGAGCTGCTTCCTTACAGTTTGGAGATGAATGATTAGAAAACATTTCCTTTGAATGGTGGTCTTCTTATCTGTATAGCCCAGGGTCCTGAAGAGCTTAGGGGTTTCAGATTTTACTCCTGGACACATTACTATAATGTTATATGGAAAGGAAAGTTTACAACAAAGTACTTCACACACATGATCTCATTTGGTCCTTACAATAGTCCACTGAAGTTATCATCCTCATTTTATAGATAAGGAAACTGAGGCTCAGAGAAGGGAACTTGCCTAGGTCACTGAGCTAGTAAATGTCAGAGGTGGGATTTGAATCCAGGTCTTCCTGATGACAAGTCAGTATGCCCAACAAGAATTTAAGAGATACTAACTGGATCCTAAACTAGTAATTGTATGTTTTTTTTAATAATAATCAATAAAGAAGGGAAAGAAAAAAAAGTTCTTTCAGTCAAGAGAGCCAGAGACTCATACCTGTAGCACTTTACCAAAAGCACAAGCTCCGAAAAAAGAGCCCCACAGTGTGGGTCTCAGCCAAATTGATCTCCCAAGTATCCTTAATTAAAATGAGGACATAACTTAAAAGGATGCTGGAAATGTAGCTCAGGTGTGGCAAATTTTCCATTTACACATAATCTTAATTACTTAATCTTAATCTAAAAGAAAGAAGCCCTAGGTTCAAATTCCAATATAGACATACTCACCAGCCTGGGTGGCTCTGGGAAAGCCACTTCATCTTTTTAAGCCTCAATTTCCCCATCCATAAATGGGGATAATTCTACCTTCAATGTCTTTCTTACAGAGTTGCTTGAGGCTGGACGTAGATGGTTTAGTGAAACATAGAGTCCTATTATTGACTAGCTCCTTGAAAGTTTTTATTCTCTGTATTTATTTATCAAAACAGGCATGAAGAAGAAAGCTTCCTTCCTGGTATAATAAAGCCTGGAATATTTATTCAGAACCACTAAGGTAAGTGAGGCTGTGAGGAGGAAGGCAGGAGGAAGCCTTGGGATACGGGACAATTTTTGTTGTTGTCCAGTTGTGTCAGATTCCTCATTTGGCCATTGCTTCTCCAGCTCATTTTAGAGATGAGAAACTGAGGTAAAGAGGGTGAAGGGGCTTGCCCAGGCTGACATAGCGTGTTGGTGTCTGAGACTAGATTTAAACTCACAAAGATGAGTCTTTCTGACTTCCGACCTGGCATTCCATCCATTGTACCAGGTGGGTGCCCACATAGGGCAATGGGAAATGCCTCTTCCTAGGCTACCACATCCAACAGTCTCTTTGAACACTCAGTGGCCTAACAATGGCTAGGTGATGTGGAGAAGGGGATAGAGAAAGGGCAGAGTTAAGAAGATCTAGGTTCAAGTCTCACCAAAACTGGCTGGATAACTAGAAGAGTCTTGTGATCTCTCTGAGCCCCCAAGCAACCATCTAAGACTATAAACTGAATACAGTTATCCCTTCCACATCGAGGGGGTTTGGGCACAGCACCCCCAAGATCTGGGAAATCTGTGTAAAATTTTTGGCCCTCCCTTTGTACCAGAAAAGAAATTTGATTTGTTTTCTTTTTCTTTGATGAGGTGTTTACAGTACTGGATTGTAAATTTTGGGTTGCGTAAGCATTTCTAAGTTTCTAAACATTTTCTGTGTCATCTGTGGCTTCCATGAAACTCTCCCAAAATTCCCATTTAATTTATTATGACACCCAATCACAATAGAGAAAACCGCCATGTGGAAGAGATAACTATATTTGCCTCCATAGGGCAAAGCTCCCCTCCAGGCATTCCTCTGCCTGGAAAATATCAGGTCCTAACAAAAGTAATAGCCACAATGGGGGAAAGATAGGTGGCTCAGTGGATTGAAGTCCAGGCCTTGAGATGGAAGATCTCAAGTGGACAGAAGGTCTTTTCTGGCCTCAGACACTTCTTAACTATGACCCTGGGCAAGTCATTTAACCCCCATTGCCTAACCTTTACTACTCTTCTCTCTTGGAACCAACACACGGTATTACTTGAAAGCCAGAAGGTGAGGGTTTAACAACAGCAGCAACAACAACAATGGCTACCATTTGTACAGGCCTTTGAGGTTTGTAGTGGCCTACCAGATTTGTGTATCATCTTCGTTTTACAGCTGAGGAAATAGGCCCTTAGAAAAGACAAAGGCAGTAAGGAAGTGAAGGAAGCAAGATGGAAACTCTGGTCTCTCCCTCTCCAAATCCAGGGCTCTTTCTACTATACTTTTGGCAATTTTTTCTGTTTCGGTGGCAAAAAAAGGTCAACTCACTCTCCAGTGTTATTTGGGGCCAAGTGTGATGGAATGGGGTGAGGTGTCAATTGGAAAACTGTTGTTTCACTACTATTTGGGTCAAAAGGGAGGGAGAGATGACTCAATTCATGCGATCTTCTCTGCACATTCCCTTGAAAACCAAGTTTTCCTTCTTGTATTTTCATAGAAGTTACATCAAGAGAAATCCCTGAAGAGCTTTCATACTTGAATGTCTCTCAGATGAAGTTACAGGCAGGCTAGGAGGCTCAAGGGCTCTGGATTCAGCATCCTGAAGACCTTTGTTCAAAACCCCGTCCCAGACACTTACTGTGACAAGAGATGAGCCTTTTTCAGCCTGTTTCCTCCTCTGTAAAATGGGAATAACAGTAGTGCCTCCCTTACAGGGTGTTTGCGAGCATTAAAAGAGATATTTATAAATATCTGCCAGTGTGTATTTGTCAAAATACATCTCCCAACAGCTTCCTCTGCTCTTCACTTCTGGTGTTGTACAGAGCCTAGAAGATTGAGAAGGACTGAAAGGAGTTGATGTCGGACACAGGACAGGAAAGAAAATTGTAAGCTCAAATGCACACAGAAAAGGAGACAAAGATATCAGACAAGTGGGACAGTCTCTCAAAGTTTTCCCAGATGAGGAAGAAGGGCAATTAGAGGGCTTCCCCTCTTGCCTCCTTTACTCTTGGAGTCTTCATGAGACTAGGAACATTTCCAAATAGGATAGAGGAGATGTTTCTTTGCTCCTGCCTTGCTGAGCCACAGAGAAGTAGTGCAAACTAGGGCCATGGAGGCAGGAATCTGGACTTTGAAAAAGACTAAAATGGCATCACTGGTGATTACATAGAATGGATTTCAGTGAGGCAGAGTTGCACAAAGTCATCAGCTTCACTCTCTTCTAGTCATCAAAAGTCCAGTAGCAAGACAAAAGTCAAGAAGATTGGTGATGGCCTGGGATGCAGAGGATGGTCTTGGCTTCTTCTATGTTGAATCAAGCTCTAAGAGCTCCACAGTGCCCCACTTCCCATCTTCCCCTTCCACTGAGGAAGTCTTCTTGTGCCTGAAGCAGACACCCCTAATTCACCAATAGGTTTGAGGCTGTCTGCTAAGATCGTTTACCATGGTGCAGCCACTTCTTGGGGTCCTGGGTGCCAGCTGGGTGGCAGTGTTTCCCTCACTGTGTACTCATACAGTTTGTTTTTTTGAAACCAAGTGTAAAAACTTTTACATAGTCTAAAGGAGAGACATCATAGACTCTAAACGATCACCCTGGTGCAAATATTAATAATATGGAAATAGGTCTTGATCAATGACACATGTAAAACCCAGTGGAATTGCATGTCTGCTACAGGAGGGGAGAGAAAGAACATGAATATTGTAACCATGGAAAAAAATCTAAATCAACTAATTAAATAAAAATTTCAAAATAAAATAAAATAAAGGAGAGACATCAGAGGAACTCCCAGCACAGAACTGGGCATTGTAAAAATGGAGACTTGAATCCAGGACTTCAATCCCCAGAAGTCCTTGCTCCACTTCCCCAGAATGCTTTGTAATATCACTGAATTCTCACCTGGGCCGAGATCGAGATGGGGTATTTAACCTGATTGGAAAGGCTTTTGGCGCTCTTCTCTTCCTGTCTCCACTGTCAAGCAGACGTGTCTCATGATGTGAGTGAAAATTGAATTGGGCCTCTCAGCCCACCTAGCACATGTGCTTTCTTATTCTGTATTTTCTTTAATCCTTAACCTTTAATAAACCTCATAAAAATATAATACTCCTTGCAGAGAGAAACTAATGTCTACTTGCCCCAGCTTCCCCACCTAAATTTTAACTGTTACAGCATTCACAATTTGGTTCCACATACACAGACCCCATCCTAGTCATATGTGGTGACTGATCATTCTAAAGTCACGGGTAACTTTAGCAAATGACATATAAAATGCCATTGGCCTATCTCACCTGCTGAGCTCTTTGTGGATCCTACACCATCCTACATTCATGTCCTTTTTGTAACTCTCATGTTCTCTTTAAGTAACAATTCTAAGACAGAAGGGCAAGGGCTAGGAAAATGGGGCTCAAGGTCTTGCCCAGGCTAGGAAGTGTCTTAGGCCAGATTTGAACTCAGGCCTTCATTTCTAAGCCTTCTGTTCTATCCACTGAGCCACCTAGCTACCCCTCCACATTTGTCTTCTGCAAATTTGATATGCATGCCTTCTATGGTTTCATCTAAGTCAATGATAAGAATATTGAGCAATACAGCACCAAGGGCAGATCCTTGGAACAGGTCCTTGGGTCCTCTCCTCCATGTTGATGTCAATCCATTAACCCAACTCTTTGGATCTAGCCATTCGATCAGTTCCAAAGTGGCATAATTCTACAACAGCAGCAGCAAAAGCCAGCATTTTAAAGTTTGTCCTGACAACAACCATAGAAAATAGGTGTTATCCCCCATTTATAGATGATTTATAATCTAACCTATATCTTGCCATCTAATCCCAAAAGGAGATTATGAGTGACTTTGTTGAATGATTTGCTAAAATCTAAGTATTCTATGCAAATAAATATTCCTTGATCTACAGTCTAGACACCCTTCCAAAAAAGAAGTGACCCATCTGGCACAACCTGTTCTGGTTGGATCTAGGCTACTTTCTGATGATCTCTGCTTCCCTTTCTAAATGTTTACAAGTCATCCTTTTAATAATACATTTAAGGAACAGCTAGGTGATTCAGTAAATATCCAGATCTAGAGATGGGAGGTCCAGGATTCAAAATCTGGCCTCAGACACTTCCTAGATAGGTGACCCTGGTCAAGTCACTTAACCCCCATTGCCTAGCTCTAAGCACTCTTCTGACTTGTGGAAAACATTGGAAGCAGCTAGGTGGCTCAGAAGATGGAGAGCCAGCCCTAGAGATGTGTGTTAAGATAATTTTTATTCATTTCTACTTTTTATATTTAAAAGGAAAAAATAGTAATGAGTTTTTTCAGTAGGAGACCCCCTGCTGTGCTACTTGTCAGTTACTGACCATCAGAAGGGCATGGCCAAGGGAAGTGAGTCAGTTGGAGACGGTTGCAAAGGGCTTTTTTGTCTTAGGTCTCCTGGGGAGAGGAGTGTGTGACTTGCTCTCTTAGGGACTGTGAGGAGTCAGAGAAATGGATTTAAGGCCTTAATAGCCTTATTATTAATAACATGGGTAGATAATGTAGATAGCGGTTATATCATTAGTCAGAGTAGGAGAGTAGGCATGGCTTCGGCCTAGCAGAAGATACTGCCCTCTGAGACAGAGAGATATAGGGTTTTCTAGAAAAATTTAGTTAGGATTGGGATCTTGGGTATAGTTACCAGCTATTGTAAGATTATTTTCACTTTCCTCTTTCCCATTTCCTATCCATGTTTCCTAAAATAAAACTAAGTGTTTTGTGTTTAATAAACTGTGCACTGGCTTTTGGTCAAACTCCTCTACCCTGAATTTTAACCCTTCACTCATGGGAGGTCCCAGATTCAAATCTTGTCTCAGATACTTCCCAGCTGGGTGACCCTGGGCAAGTCACTTAATTCTATTGCCTAACCCGTACCCATTCTTCTACCTTGGAACCAATACACAGTATTGATTCTAAGATGGAAGGTAAGGATTTTTTTTAAATGGAAAATATTTTCATTTAACTTCATAGAACAACAAAGGAGGCAAGTGAAATGTTTTTTCTCTTGAAGCTCAGCTATTCTGATCTAGACAAGAAGACATACACACAGAGGTACCCCAAGTCTAATCACTTAAAGCAGAATTGAGACTTTTGGGACCCCTTATGAGGATATTTACTATAGTCATAGACTATCCATCCCACCTCTTTCTTCCCCCCTTCCAATTATTTACCATTCTTCATAGGAGGGTAAAAGGGAAGTTCCCCAGGTCAGCTTCTACTTCTGAAAAATAAGACATTTTCCCAGATGACCCATGATCACTGCTGGCACAACATTCCGAGGGAATTAGATAAGGGCAGAATAATGATGCACTCTGTGCAGATTCCCTAGTTTAGTGTCCCCTTTGGCCCCAGAAATCATTTTTTAATTTTTATGTGTCCTGAATTCCCTTCTCTATGAACATTCTACCAGCTCCCCACTCCTACTCCATTTATAATTCCTTGGGGGCAGGGACTTCTTTGGGACCATCTTTGGCTCTCTAACAACTTGGTTGGCTGATTACACCGTTAAAAGGCGTTTTCAGATTGAGTCACAAATCCTTTATCTATGAGTCTTGGAGTACGCCAGTTATGTCTAAGCCAGGGCACCAAATGGCCTTCTATCCCCAGTTTTATCTAGTGTAGGCTTTTCTCTTTATTCTCTTTTTTAAAGGGCAAATGTTAGGGACACCATTAAGTGAGAATAAAGAAAATAAGAGTCATAATAACAAGCTATTTTATTTCTCAGGGAGGCTAGAACCCAAGAGCATCTTGATGAGAATGGGTTCCCCAAGAGAAAGAGCCTTATCGTTTGAATTGGAAGTTTCCCATCATCTTTTCAGTAGGCAGGATTCAGAGTTCCAGCATCCCAGGGGGCCAGGAGAGAGTAAGATGGGCCAAGGAGACCTGAGGGCAGGGAGCAGCAGAGACTGTGTATGGGAGAGAGGTGGGCCCATGGGAGAAGCAGGGAGTGACAGAACAGAGCTCCAAGTTCTGCTTTTCTTAGAAGGAAAAAGCTCGGAGTGAGAGAAGGCCTGGAGAAGGCTCAGCATGGCCTGAGTCAGTCAGGCCTGTCCTGGGAGCAGGCTAGCCTGTGCCCAGAGCAGGCCCCAGAGCCCAGAAGGGTTGGAGTCAGAGCGGGAAGAGCTTAACAAAGCATGGCTGACAATAGGCCTTATCGTTCTTCTCTCGGAACACCCCCTTGTTGAGCTGGCTCAGGCAGAAAGCACACACGAAGTGCTCGGGGTGAAACCTACGCCCCATGGCGCTCACACAGCGGCCGCGGATGGGCTGCTCACAGCCTGGGCATATGGTCCCTCGCCGGTGGTGGTAGTGCAACTCACAGAAGGGCTGCCCATGGAGCTCAAAGAAGGAGGCTGTGGAGAAAGGCTTGAAGCAATCCTAGAGACAACAGAGAAGGGCACAGGCTAAGGGAGGGGAAGGCCTGCGAGCCCCATCCTGAGTCCTTCAAGAGAATGGCCACCCCAAGACTGGTCCGTGGAGGGGAGTAAAAGAACTGAGCAGATCCAGCCAGAAAAGGTCGGGGCGGGGGGGGGGGGGGGGCAATAAGCATGTATATAGTCACTACTATGTGCTAGTCACTGTGTTAATTGACTTTTAATATCCCATTTGATCCTCACAACCACCTGGGGAAATAAGGGTTGTTATTACCCCCATTTCACAGTGGAGGAAACTGAGGCAAACAGAAATTAAGTGACTTACTCAGGGTCACACAGTTGGTAAGTGTCCAAAGGATGACTTTGAGCTCAGGTCTTCCTGACTTCAGGCCCATCACTCTATTTTACTTTATCACCCTGATGCCCATCAAGGACAAGTTAGACTGTCCTTTGTTGTTTTTTTTTAACTGTGACCTTCCATCTTAGAATCACTACTGGGCATTGGTTCTGAGGCAGAAGTAGGGTAAGGGTAGGTCATGGGGGTGAAGTGACTTTCCCAGGGTCACACAACCAGGAAGAGCCCGAGGCCAGATTGAACCCAGGACTTGCTGCCTCCAGGTCTGGCTCTCCACCCACAGAGCCACCCAGCTGTCCTGTCCATTCTGTTTTAAAGAGGCCTGTCTGGTGCTCTGAATTTGGGGGAACCCAAGGAGCCTCTGAGGTCAGGGATCATTAGAAGGGACCGTGGTGACAGAGCCCCAGCCACACAAGGGCCCTGCTTGCCCCCTGCTGACGGACCCCACAAACGAAGCACTCAGGGTGCCAGACGGCATCCATGGCCGACAGGTAGTTTTCCAGTACAGGGCGGTTGCAGCCTCTACACTTGGGAGCAAACATGGCTAGGAAATCCCTCCGGCAGTATGGCTTCTTGTCCTTCTCAAGGAACCCTGGGGAGACAGAGCCAAGGGAGGGAAAGTCATTACATCCAAAGCCAGAGCAGCCCAAGAAGCCGTGTTTGGGCCAGAGACGCATCCCTGGGGCAGTGACCAAGCAGCCTGAGCCTGTGCCTGGGTCCCAGAGGGGCCACAGCTCACCCCATTAGGGAGCCGCCTACTCTATCCAGAGCTCCTTTGTGTTCATTGGCTCACATGTTGTCTCCCCAGTTGACCCAGAATTCCCTGAGGGCAGAGACTGTCTTTTGCCTCCTTTTGTACTCCAGGCACTCAGCAATGTGCCCTGCACAAAGTAAGCCCTTAATAAATATTGACTGACTGATTGATGGACTAAACTAGAATATGTGAAGGAACCAAACTACAGTCAAACTACAGAGGCGGCTCTCCCTCTTGGGGAGCAAACAGGGGTGAGGCTGCTCCCCTCGGGCAGTACCCTGACTTTTGCCAAATGCTTCAGACACAAAGTTTCCTCTGAAGAAGCAGTGCCTGCCTGAGAGCCCCATTTACAGAGGAATTGAGGAACCAGCCAATGATCACCCAGCTAGTCAGTGTCCGCGGTGACTTGTCCATCTTATACATACAAACCATGGTGGGCCGTAACTCTGAGCCCAAAGTTTCCCAACAGGTATTCTCCCTCGTCTTAATCTGAGAGGCCTCTCAGAAATGAACCAGGACTGTGCTGGAGAGGCCTGCTCCCCTCCCGGCCCACACCTGAGGACATTCCTCCCATCATCCCCGCCCAGCAGCCCAATGGGGGCGCTGCTACCTCCATGCCTGTGTTAAGGGCCGGTTTACACATGGGAGGAGCTCGGGCACTCAGGCACTTAAAGGTTCGCCATCACTGAGTCAGGAGATCCCTTTCTATTCTCTGACCTTGCTGCCAATATACCAGGAAAAGACAACCTCCACTATATTCCAAGTTCCTAACTGTATAAATAAGGGCAGAGAAGAGACGACTTTTCTCGCTTTCCCCTTTCCTGAGGCAGTGGCCATTCTTCTTCTCTCAGCAAATGTCCTGGACAGAAATGGGTAGAGCGGCCAAGGCTCCTCACACCAAGTGCAGGCTTGGGGAGATCGTCTCTCCTTCCCAGAGTCCCTGAGCCATGCCATCGGGTCACTATTTGAGGCATCTCACAACACTCAACTGGCACGACTTTGTGGATTAACAAACAGAATCTAGGGATTTGCCTTCTTTTAGTCACCTATTCAGTGTCACGGTAATTCAGGTCTTAGATGGCAAATGTCTATTGGACTAAGGAATGATGACCTCATTAGAGGCTTTCTTTGGCATTTCCTGCAGATACCAGAGAGGAACTCAATTCTTCCCTCCATCATACCCAAGATTCCATAGATTTCACATGGCCCTCATCCTAGCAAAGACAATTAAATTCCCTGAGATCTGCTACTGAAGCTCTAAAAACCTGCTTCTCATGGCGCTAGGACTCTAACTGGTAGTAAGGGACCAGGCCTGGTCAAGGATTCTGCCGGTGAATAGTCACCCTTAACATGGCTTCCACCAGTAGTGTCTCCCTTGGGCCATGTGACCTCAGAGTGGCCCTCTGAAAAGCAGCTGCTGGAAAGCGGGGCCCCAGAGTCTCAAGAAAAGGAAAGCGGCAGAGAGGTAACAGGAGCATTTCAGATCAGAAGAGTCTCAAGAGGGGAAGGATCCAAACTAATCAGCCAAACTTTCTGTGGTGCCCTTGCATGTACTAAGGAAGCAAATTGAGAAAGTTTCAGCCCTCAGCCCCAGGAGGCTCTCGCTGGGGCCAATTACCTCTGGAGGGCTGATGAGAAATGCTGACAATTAAAAGTACCACAACAGGGAAGGGGATGTTGATGTTGGGCCAAGACAGTGAGCCACCAGGGAAATCAGTGAGCACCTGCAGGCCCAGGAGGAGGAACGGTGAAAAAGAAAGCCAGGGATTCCCTGGGGCCTGCTCTCTGGGGGTCAGCACCAACTGGGGAGGAGAAGAGAGGAAGCCGAGCCTTTAAGGGATGAAAAAAAGTACAAATAAAAGTGATTTCTCAGGAGGTTCCATAGGAGGTGGTCACAGTATACTGCATGGTTTGTAGGAGAGCAAAACATGCTTCTATTGCTAAACCCACTGCACAGACAGGTCTGAATATGGATGTTCCCAATGACAGGGGCTTCCGGCACATGGATGGGCCTTTGGGGGCCAAAAGCCTCCATTCATCAATTGGTTTTCACTGATTCTTAAATGACCCCAAACAAAAATGAAAATGGCTTTCTCCATTCAAATGAGGCCCAGTCTGAAAAAGGGGCTCCCGAAGACAACAAGTAAACTGCAGAAATCTGGGAAAGGATGAGCTTGCATTACAGGCCCAACATGACAATGCAGGTGGGCCTAAAGCAGTATGTGGCCGGCGTGGGACCAGGGTGACTGACGGCGAGCTCTTTGTGTTCTGTTCTTCTATGTCTGTTATATATAAGATATCTTCTCCCTCTGATCTAGTGTCTGCCCAGTACTGGATGATGCTCCTGGGTCACACCTACCTTCCTCGTTGAACACCTCCCCACAGTGGGAGCAGAAAAAGTGCTCTGGGTGCCAGGTCTGGTCCATGGCCGTCAGCACCTTCTGTAAAAGGGGGACACACACAGTCATGTCAGATCTAACAAGGCCACTCCAGGCCAGTCTGCCTGCCTGGACGGGAGAACAGCTTGGAGGGCTGGCCCAGTCCTACTTACATCAAGAATGGGGGCGGCACAGTATGCACAGCGGGGTGAAAAAAGCTGGTGGTAGTCCTGGGAGCAATAAGCGGAGCCATTGCGCTCAAAGAAGGGGCTGCTGCAGCCGATCTCCTTTTTGCAGTGAGTACAAACGAAATGTTCCGGATGCCATGTCCAACCTAGAGCGGTGATCATCTGCAGCGAACAAAGGAGAGACCATAAAAACAAGCATGTACTAGGAGCTGCTATGTGAGAGGCCCTACATGGGACCGGAGGCCGCAAAGACAAAGAGGAAACAGGGCTGGCCCTCCAGAAGCTCCTAGTCTACACCTACCTCAATAGGTAAATCAAGGTGATCTAAGGAGAGAGAACAGCCATTACTGAGGTGTCAGAAACAGTCATGAGGAGGTGGCTCTTGGGCTGAGCCCCAAAATAACCTCTTAGCCTCCTCTAGGGCCTAGAGACTTAATCAATAAAGTTAGCCCAGTTCTTTAAGTGGTGTCCAATAGCTCTCTACCAAAGGTCCTTAAGGAACATGGGAAAACAATCTTGGCAGCAAATTTCTCAAATATATAGGGAACTAAGGCAAAGTCAGAAAAATGAGAGCCATTGTCCAACTGATACATGGTCAAATGATAGGACCAGGCAGTTTTCAGAGGGAAAAACCAAAGCTATCCATAGTCATATGAAAAAGTGCTCTAAATCACTAATAATGAGAGAAAGCAAATTAAAACAATTCTGCAGTCCCACCTCATAACTGTAAACCTCAAATTTCCTTAGACTTATAATTGTTGAAAATTTCACCATTGGGATATTTCATACTTGGAAAATTTCTTACTGATAGTCTATTGGAATGGGAACTCCATTGGCATGGGAGGTTCCTTCTCTTCCCTTCTTAAGATTACTTTAGGACAGAAACCCTTTGCTGAACAATGGAAAGGACTTTGATCTATGCTTAAGCATAGAACAGGAATTTCTTTGAGTCTTGATTGATTTTAGAATTGATACAATGGAGATACTTGGAATAAATCTCCACCCTATTCAGTCCTAATAGGATTGAGTAAGGGCTGCAGCCTAGATCAAAATTTAATTATTCCAATCTCTACCATACTCAAGTTAACAGGATTTAGAAAGGGCTGTAGCAAAGGAGTATAGATTTAATCATTTGAAAAATATGACCTTCAACAGACATGTGCAAAAGCCAGAAACCTCTGGGCGGTCCTGGGTTAAGCGAGAGCCTCCATTGACAGGGAAATTGATGAAGAGTGATTGGTAGATGTGAGGACTGAGGGGAGGCAACTTGGATGGTGTCCTTAAAGATAGGAGGGTCTGGAGACTCGGGGGGAGGATTGAGTTTTTGGTCGGTGTGGTTCCTGGGCTCTGAGGAAGCTTGCTCTGAAGGAAGCTGAAGGTGGGGGCCTCTGAGACTGTTTCTCCATTTTGGACACGTGAGTGAAAGGGACTGATCTCTTTTCTTTGCCCCAGCTATCTAAGGGCTTGGGCCTTTTGGCCCAGCCTAAACAGAAGGGGTATTTAAGCCCTATTCCCTTCTCTCCCCTTTCTCTCTCTATATATATCTCTAATTCCTTTCTTGCTCCTATTGTAATTAAACTCCAAAAAAAGGCTGACGGCTGACTTGAGTTTTTCATTTAGGAATTACATAGCTGATTCCTTGGCGACCTTAAATTAATATATATCAGTCTTTTAAAGTGATTCCCTTGTAACATTGTGGCTGACCACACGGGAGTCTAAAGAATCCTCTCAATAAAACTTTTTCCTTGCCTTTTTACTATACTGTTTCACCACTTAGTTCTTTTTTTTTTTTAACAAAAAAACTTGGCTTAAAGACACAGCTGCTAGAACACGTGAGTATAAAAAACTTTTTCTCTTTTCTCCTTAAGTTAAATTGGAATCAGCAGTTTTTTCTTTTTCTTCCCTTTAATCTTAAGGGACAGCTGGGTAGCTCAGCGGATTGAGAGCCAGCCCTAGAGGCAGAAGGTCCTGGGTTCAAATCGGACCTCAGATACTTCCCAGCTGTGTGACTCTGATAGACAGAAAACAGCTGTTTTTAAATCTCAGCAACAGGACTCTAAAGTCCTGGCTGGAAGAACTGTTTCTAAATATCCTTTCCCTTAAGGAACAACTTCCTGGATTAAAAAAAAAAAAAAACCCTGTGGAAAGTTTGTTGCTTTGCCCTGCTCCCCACGTGTTTTGTGAAATTACAAAATATACATATAAAAATGAGTACTACATTCTTTGACAATTATATGGCAGCTGAAGAAGTAGGGGCATTGAGGAATGAAGGATACCTCCAAATTTTTATATTAATAGGTACTGTCATTTTTGTACTCCTCAATACTATATTTAGAGATGAAAAAATAAAAAATATTGAGGATAAAATAAAACAAAATGAGGATAAAATAAAACAAAATGAGGATAAAATAAAACAAAATGAGGATAAAATAAAACAAAATGAGGATAAAATAGAAAATATTGAGGATAAAATAGAAAATGTTGAGGATAAAATAGAAAAAAATGAGGATAAAATAGAAAATATTGAGGATAAAATAGAAAATATTGAGGATAAAATAGAAAAAATTGAGGATACAATAGAAAAAATTGAGGATACAATAGAAAAAATTGAGGATAAAATAGGAAATATTGAGAATAAAATAGGAAATATTGAGGATAAAATGGGAGATATGGAAGATAAAATAGGAAAAATTGAGGAAAAAATGCAAGCCCAATTAGAAGATCTAAAATGTTTCTTACAGGATCAATGGGCAAACACCCACTCTACCAGAAACAGACCTGTTTCTGAACCTTTGAATGAGGAAATTTCCTTCCCTGAAATAGAGATGGAAAACACCTTCCCTATAGCCCAGTTAACAGACTGCTTCTCTCGTGCAGTGCAAATCTTGTCTGAATTTAATCCCCAAAACCCTTCCCCTGCAATCCCAGCTTCTCATGTTCCTTCTCCTACAGAAAACCAAATTCCAATGCAAGGGAGATCTTGTCCTCCTAGAGAAACCTGTCCTTGTCAAACTGACCCACAGGTGCAAAATTCAACTAGAGGCCTGTTTCCTCTAAGAGAAGTACCTGAAATAGGACGAAATGGGGATGTGGTGACTTTAAGACATAGGATACCGTTTACTCCCCAAGAAATAAATGAATTTACACGAAATATCCCCACATATGAACAAGATCCTTTTCTAGTAACAAAAAAGATGGGAGACATATTTTTTCAATATAATCCGTCTTACAAGGACGTTGAGAGCTTACTACAGGCTTTTTTAAGTGAACGTGAAAAAAATAAAATAATTGCTCATGTCAACAAAACCCGGGGGCGTAATGCAGCACATTGGCCATCTCAGGATCCCGAATGGGACTATAATAATCCTGAGGACTATCTACAACTATACCGTTGTAGAGAGGCCATCCTCACGGCCATGAAGGAATGTGCGGACAGTACAGATAAGTGGATGGAACTGGAAAAAATTAAGCAAAAGGAAAACGAAACACCCTCCAGATTTATGGACAGAATTATCGAGTTTGGGGACAGATACTTAGATTGGGACTTAAATAAAGAGAATAGTTTAAGACAAGTTAGAAGAATCTTTGTAAATAATTCTTGCAAAGTAATTAAAAATTATTTTAAAACACAATGCCCAAGATGGTCAGATATGGACCTTGAAGAATTGCGAAAAACAGCTATATATGTTTTTAAGGGAAACGAAGAAAAGGAGAAAGAGAATAATGATGACATGGAGGAAATGAAGAAAAAAATGAGATGTGTAATAGATAGGATAACTAAATTAGAAAGTGGGCATGATAATGAACCAACGACAATTGCCCCTCTCCAGAAATCCAATTATCAATCCATTACTTGCCACTTCTGTGAGAAGAAGGGCCACAAAATGATGGAATGTAGAACCTTTCTTAAGATGTTTGGAAGGAATACACAGTTTAATAATGGTTTTAGAAATAATAACTATAGAAATTATGATAATGGTTATAGAAACCAGAATTCTAGAAATTATAATAATGACTATGGACATAACTATAATGAATATAGAAATAAGAACTTTAGAAACCAGAATTATAGAAATAGGAATTGGGAATTTAATGACAATGCTCAAATTGAAGAAAATTTTAATGATAATACTCAACAATATATGAGAAATGGCGCTCATCCAAAAATTACTCGAGGTGCTAATGATCCTCAGAGAGGTGCCCTTCAGGAGGGTGCCCAGGGAACTTCCCAGTATAATAAAGATGATTCTTCTTAGATTGTATTGATTTTGTTGATATTAATTAACCTTTTTCAGTTTTTTTTTCTCTCCTCTCCAAATAGTAGGAAAGATGAATAAAGAACTTAAGACTATGATTGGCAAATTATGCACTGAGACCCATTTAAAATGGCCTGAAATTCTCCCTCTGGCCCTATTTTATCTTAGAAGCAGGCCTAGAGGAGACTTACATATTTCACCATTTGAGATGCTTTTTGGACATCCGCCTATACAGGCTAAGCCTTTCTCCCCGGCTTATACATCGCTATTAGGGGGAGATATTACTATTGCTTCCTATATACAGGAGTTACAGCACAAACTACGTGAACTTCATGAATCCGGAGCTGCAGTACAAGCTGGACCATTAGACTTTTCTCTGCATGACCTGAACCCAGGAGATAAAGTTTATATCAAGAATTTCAAGCGAACTGGAGCAACTGAACCTTCATGGGAAGGACCATTCCAAATATTATTAACTACTCCAACATCTATAAAGATTGGAGAAAGAGACTCTTGGATTCACTGCTCACATGTGAAGAAAGCATCTTCTGCTGAGACTGATTGACTCTATCCTATCATATGAATTGTGACTCTATCTTATCATAAGAATTGGAGATAATAATCCATAGACAAATGGATGCTGGTTTTTTTTCTCTCAAGAATATATTGAATTACTGATTTTTTTTCTTATTTTTTCTTATTTCTTTTCTTTTATTTTTTATCAGAATATTTGAATTTTTTTTCTCATTTTTTGTACTGAAGGTACACATAATTAATATTAATTTTTTTTTCCCTGCAGTAACACAAGTTAATATATATATTCTTGCTATAATATCAATATATGCCTAAAAGCTTTAAACTATGGGAACCTGCCATTTATTGATAAAATATTATAGGACTGTGATTAATGTTTGTGTCTGATTCCAGGAAAAGGGATAAAAACAAGGAGCACAGACTAAACCTGAATAGTGCCAATAGAGCACACATGAAATATTAAAGTGAGACTCAAGGTTGCGACGCTTAACTTATGTTTAAGTCGTAGGACTTCCTTGTATCTACACTCTTTTCGAAGTACTCAAACAAATACAAAGCTTGACTATCATGCTGGCTCCCTATATCTCTGAAGGAAAAAAAATCAGACAAGGGAATGTCATTTCCCCATCAAAATAGAATTCTAATTCTTTCTTTCTTATATTATGGCAACTTCCTGTAGTCTTGGCTAAAAATGGCTAAGTGAAATATTACTGCATTCTGTCCTACATACTTGTGGGATAGAAATTACTTTAAACTGGACCTATACAAGGTCTATTTTGAATTTTTCTTATGTTTTTGATTATTTTTCTATTCTTTTGATAATTGACACATACACCCCCATAACTGAACATTGCATTCTGAGCTAAACTTGATAATTTTTTTTTAAATACTTACTTCAGGGGGGGATTGTATTTTAATTTAAAATCTAAGAATTTTTGAATTTTTTTTTTGTTTGAGATTATATTTTTATAAAAATCCAAGACTTTTGTTTAACATTTTACTGTTATAAAAAATTCAAAGACTTTGATTTTGTTTGAGAAAAGATCTTCAAGAAAGAAGCTTGAAACTTTTATATCCAGAGAATGAACTGTTGCAGAAAGATGCCAAAAACCTACACTTCATCAAGAAGATCAAGAATGAACTTTGGATGTGTTTGATTGAACTGAACTTTTGATTGAACATTTATTGTAACATTTATGCCAAAAGGGACTGCCCCTAATTTGGCTTTCTGTCAATGCGCCTAGCAAACATTGGTTTTGCTTTCTTTTCTTTTCTATTTCCTCTCTCACTATTCTAATTTCTCCTAGAAAATTGAATATTGTGTATATCTTTAGTTAGAAGTGAATTTAGAACTACAAAATGATTATGTTAAATGATCAATGGGGAGACTAGTCTCCCAATGATCATCAGGGGGGATTGTAAACCTCAAATTTCCTTAGACTTATAATTGTTGAAAATTTCACCATTGGGATATTTCATACTTGGAAAATTTCTTACTGATAGTCTATTGGAATGGGAACTCCATTGGCATGGGAGGTTCCTTCTCTTCCCTTCTTAAGATTACTTTAGGACAGAAACCCTTTGCTGAACAATGGAAAGGACTTTGATCTATGCTTAAGCATAGAACAGGAATTTCTTTGAGTCTTGATTGATTTTAGAATTGATACAATGGAGATACTTGGAATAAATCTCCACCCTATTCAGTCCTAATAGGATTGAGTAAGGGCTGCAGCCTAGATCAAAATTTAATTATTCCAATCTCTACCATACTCAAGTTAACAGGATTTAGAAAGGGCTGTAACAAAAGAGTAAAGATTTAATCATTTGAAAAATATGACCTTCAACAGACATGTGCAAAAGCCAGAAACCTCTGGGCGGTCCTGGGTTAAGCGAGAGCCTCCATTGACAGGGAAATTGATGAAGAGTGATTGGTAGATGTGAGGACTGAGGGGAGGCAACTTGGATGGTGTCCTTAAAGATAGGAGGGTCTGGAGACTCGGGAGGGAGGATTGAGTTTTTGGTCGGTGTGGTTCCTGGGCTCTGAGGAAGCTTGCTCTGAAGGAAGCTGAAGGTGGGGGCCTCTGAGACTGTTTCTCCATTTTGGACACGTGAGTGAAAGGGACTGATCTCTTTTCTTTGCCCCAGCTATCTAAGGGCTTGGGCCTTTTGGCCCAGCCTAAACAGAAGGGGTATTTAAGCCCTATTCCCTTCTCTCCCCTTTCTCTCTCTATATATATCTCTAATTCCTTTCTTGCTCCTATTGTAATTAAACTCCAAAAAAAGGCTGACGGCTGACTTGAGTTTTTCATTTAGGAATTACATAGCTGATTCCTTGGCGACCTTAAATTAATATATATCAGTCTTTTAAAGTGATTCCCTTGTAACATAACCATCAGGTTAGCTAAGATGGCAGAAAAGGGAAATGACTAATGCTAGTGACGATGGGGAAAAAATAGGCAACTTTGTACCAATATGCTGTCCTGGAACTGTGAACGCAGTCCAACCTCTCTGGAGAGCAATTTGGATCTACGGCCTAAGAACTAGAAAACTGACTACTCTTGGTCCTAGCAACATTGCTACTAGGTCTATACCCCAAAGAGATCAAAGAAAAGGGAAAAGGATCTCTATGTAGAAAACTATTTCTAGCAGCTCTTTTTGGGGCAACAGATAGAACTGGAAACTGAAGCGATGCCCATCAGTTGAGGAATGGTCACACAAGTCATGAAAGATATGTGAATGTGATGGAGTACCATTTTGATGTAAGAAATGGAGAAGACAGTTTCAGAAAGACCTGGGAAGACTTAAAAGAACTGACATGAATTGAAGTGAGCAGAACCAAAGAGTTTATGCAGCAACAGCAATATTGTAGAGAGAATCAACTGTGAAAGACTTAGAGACTCTGGCCCATATCATGTCCTGTCGCAATTTCAAAGGACACATGATGAAAATTGCTATTCATCTACAGAGAAAGAACTGATGGACCCAGAAGGTAGAATTGTACATATTTTTCTCCTTTCTTTTTCTTTTTTTTTCCCCCAGAATATGGCTAATGTGGAAATTTGTTTTCTTTGACTTCATATTTATAATGGATTCTGTACTTCTTGCATTCTCAATGGGAAGATAAAAAAAATCTAGAAATGCAAATAATACAAAATTGAATTTTTAAACAATGTAATAAATCAATAAAGGTTATTGCAATCACTAATGGCTACTTGTCTCATCTAACTTCTTCAGAAAATAGCCAGGTCACAGAATTGGTTAAAACAATGACAAAGTATACATGGGAAAACTAACACAAAGAGAGAGAGAGAGAGAGAGAGAGAGAGAGAGAGAGAGAGAGAGAGAGAGAGAGAGAGAGAAGGGAATTATAATGTTTTCAATAAAGAAGGAAAGATTTTCATTGCCAAATCTCAAATTATAGTGCTAATTCCTAAAAGTATCTGGAAATATATATGTATATATTTATATACATACATATATTTAAATATGTATATATATATATATACATGTCCATTTTTTTAAAGTAACAGGTCAATGCAACCAAAAAATGGATACACCAGATAGAATCAGTCAAGGAACGTTAATTTTGAGAAACCCCAAATTATAAAACTTGGGGGGGGAGAAGCATTCAAGAAAAAAGTCTGCTGAGATTACTTAGCAATATAGCAAAAAATAGATTTGGATCCATATGCTATAATAAATTCCAAGAGGATCAAAGATCTTAATATTTAAATAAGTACTATAAGAATTTTAGAAGAAAAAGGGGTTTTTATTTATCCCAATTATGGAAAGAAGGAAAATGTATATCTATCATCCATTTGAAGGAAATTGTTGAAGATAAAAAAGATTAATTTAATTTCACCAAAAGCAAGCCTTTTAATACAATAAAAAGTAAAGTGTCCAATAAAGAAAGGAATAGATTGATGATTTTTTTAAAATAATAAAATCTATCTGATAAAAATCTGACATGCAAAACCTATAAAGAATTGGTCAAGGGGGCAGCTGGATAACTCAGTGGATTGAGAGCCAGGCCTAGAGATAGGTCCTCGGTTCAAATCTGACCTCAGAACATCCTAGCTGTGTGACCCTGGGCAAGTCACTTAACCTCCATTGCCTAGCTCTTACTGCTCTTCTCCCTTGGAATCAATACTAAGATAGAAGGTAACAGTTTAAAAGAAAAAAGAAAGAATTGTTCCAAACTTACAAGAATAATAACTAACCATTGGATAAAAGGGCACAGAGTGGGAATGAGCTGCTCCTGGAGATTAGAGACTTGCTTTTTTTTTTTGTCTTTGTATCCCTTTTGCCTAGAATAGGGGCTCAATAAATAATTCCAAAAAGAAATGGCAAACCATTTCACTAACTTTGCTAAAAAAAAAAATGGAGTCACAAAGAGTTGGACACAACTAAAGTGAATAAAAACGACAAATACTATAGATTGATTGAAACTGAATTAACACCCAAAAAAAATTCATTAAGGATTTGAATGAGGAGGAAATTTAAATGAAAACAAGTATTTAAACAATACTTCTCACTTTGATGTATGTAAGGGGGCACCTAAAGCTAAAGATGCTGAAATAAGCAGCACAGTTACATAGTTGGTAGAGTTGTGAATTAGCACAACTTTGGTTACAGGGTTTCTCTTCCCTCACCCCTCCCAAAGGATGAGGTAGAAGATTAAAAATTGCATTTTGGTTAGTAAAACTTTTCTGGGAAGAAATGTGGCACTATGAAATGAATTATATATATACTTTAATCCAAAGATCTCAGTATTAGTGCTACCTATAAGGCTGTTACTAATGGAAGAAGGGTGGAGGGCTATGTACATAGAACTCTTCAGACTGATTTTAATTGTAATAGCAAAAACTACAATCAGTCCACAAGTTCCATGACTGGTGACATTTGAATAACTCATAGTATAGCAATATAATGTAGTATTACTGTAGCATAAGAAATCAGAAATATAAAGAAACATGGAAAGCTTTAGAAAAAGTGATCCAGAATAAAGAAAACATTATCAGAGGAACAATTTACAAAAATAACAATAGAAACAAAATCTGACAATATAAACAGAAGATCACAGAGAAGCAAATGAAGCAGTTAATAGATGCCGAGGGTTCATGTCTTTGTTGATCTTTATTATTGTTTATTTGAATATCTTTGATGGTTAGCAAGAAGGTTTTTTATCATAAAAAAGGAAATCAAGGCAAGGATAATCAAAAATGTTTACCTTAAATAAAGATCACCCCTTGGCGGCACACAGAGACAGACACACAGACAGAGACACAAGTGACTGTAGAGCAGCAAAGTCTGGACCTTCCCACCTTTCCAACAATGGGTTTTTGGCAGGAAGCACAATGGCCCTTGGGGACGGTGGCAATCCCCAGGTCCTGCAAGTCCTGTTCCAATCCCCCAAGCATAGTGTCCAAGGAGGCGCTGGAATCATTCTTCTTTGGCAGTGGTTCTTTGGGGCCATCAGACTTCTCCATGACCTGCCACCAAGAAGAAGAAAAAAAAAGGCATGAAAATCATCAGGCTCATTACTGTTAAGTTCACAAGCCCAGCCCACATTGAGTGACTGCCTACCATGACTTATGTACAGGAGCCAGGAGAAAAGCTATCATCCAGGAAAAGTATTATTTGAAAATAAAGGTGCCTGGACTAGATAGGTTCTTCTAGCCTTGATCTCTTATGACCCCATAATTTATGCTGGTACAGCCCAATGTGCACTGGCTCAGAAGTCAGAAGACCTAGGTTCAAATTCTACTTCTGATACATACTACTGAAGGGTCATCTCAATGGGCCTCAGTTTGCCCCTCTGTAAAATAAAAGGGTTGAGCTAGATGGCCTGAGGTCTCTTCCAGATCTGGCTCTTTGACCTGATGACCTCCTAACTAGTTTAGCATTTTCTCTAAAATCCCCTGCTATAAGCTATGTTCAAAACATGAGAGGGGCAGCAAGGTTTGCTCAGTGGATAGAGAGTCAGGCCTGGAAATGTGAGGTCCTTGGATTCAAATCTGAATTCAAACACTGGACACTTCCTAGCTGTGTGACCCTGGACAAGTCATTTAACCCTGCCTAATCTTTTCCCCTCTTCTGCCTTGGAGGCACCTATAGCAATTCTAAGGTAGAAGGTAAAGGTAAAAAAATAAAATAAAATAAATAAGATAGAATCTACACTGACATCGTAGCTGCCCCGTCAATCAAGTCTGAGGCTGGAAGTAAGGCTTAGGAAAAAGAAAACTCAGGCAGTGGTGACAAGCATCTTCCAGTGTCCATTGGCCATGTGGCAGGCTCCCACAATGCAGCCTCAGTTGTCTAAGGCTTGATGTGGACAGCCACCCAAGCACAAACCCCAGCCCACAATAGTGGTTCAAGGCAGCTTCTGGGACAATGGTGGTGTGCCCACAACTTCAAATGACCCTGTCAGCAGGTGTTCCTGCGGATGAGGAAAGCCACCCTGAATGGGCTTCCCTCCTGTACCAGCTCTAAGATCCTGGGAGGTATCAATGAAGATGTATAGTAGACTTGGAAATCAAGAGATCTGAGTTCAAATTCTGACCCTGACATCTCCCAACTAGGGAACCTGAGACGCCTCATTTTATTTTGCTCTTGACCTTGTCAGTTCCCTTTAACAGTCTTCTCTATGCCAGTGATTTCCAATCTACCTCTCCTGCCCCATCCTCTCTCCTGACCTCCAGGCCTGCACATCCAGCTGCCAGTTAGAAATTCAAATTCACCATAGTGTGCCTTCCCGCACGTCTTTCCCCACTGCATTGTCCAGTGAGGCTGACCATTTTAATGCCCTTACTTAATAAGCTTTAGAGGCTCCCTATCACCTCCAGGACGAAATAGAAAATCCTCTGCTTCATGTTCAAAACCCTTCAGAGCCCAGCCTGCTTCCACCTTTCCAGGCTTCTGACCTCTTAATCCATTAGTCTTCATCACCACATATTCTCTGATCCAGTGGCACCGGCTTCCTGGCTATTCCTTGAACAAGGTACTCCATCGCCTGGATCCAGGCATTTTCTCACCTGTTTTCCTAATTCAAACCCTCTAAGTTTTTTTTATTTCCTTCAAGCCTGCACCTTCCATGAGAGGTGTTTGAACAGAACCTGGATGCCATCTTGTTGGAAATACTGCAGACAAGATGCTTGTTCGGGGAGGGAGTTGTGGAGAGCTTTAGATTCTAAAGTTTAGAATATCTTTCACCACTTAGAATTCTATGATCAGATTTTGCCCCAAAGGTCCTGTCTTTGCTAACATCTCATCTTTCTGGGCTTCTCCCTAGTTACCCAATAAATATTTTGTGTTTTCACCATGGGAAATGATATTAAATTTGCCCGTGTTGTAGTTGTTTCATGTAAGACAAGATTTTATCCCCTCAACATAGGCTTCTGTCAAAGAAAAAAAACTTTTCTGCATTTTTGGCACAAGTCTGCCAGGAGCAACATTAATAACATAAGTCTAAATCTGAGCCTTTCTAGTGTCTTCTCTCAGACTCCCTCCCATTTTCACTTTCTACAACTTATTTGTACAAATTTTTTTGAATATTGTCATCCCCAGTGGAATGCGAACTTTTTGAGGGCTGGGACTGGTTTTCCTTTCTTTGTATTCCCTATTTTTTTTTTTTGTAAAACTCTTACCTTCCGTCTTGGAAATCAATACTGTGTATTGGTTCCAAGGCAGAAGAGTGGTAAGGTATAGGCAATGGGGGTTAAGTGACTTGTCCAGGGTCACACAGCTGGGAAGTGGCTAAGGTCAGATTTGAACCTAGGACCTCCCATCTCTAGGCCTGGCTCTCAATCCACTGAGCTACCCAAATGCCCCCTGTATTCCCTATTCTGACAAACAATAGGTGCCTCAGAAATGCTTGTTGCCTGTTAAAGTTTAGGAAAAGAAATGCTCAGACTGACCTACCCTGGCCCCCTCTACCCCACAATGTTCTTGGACATTTCTCTTCCACAAGACAATTTTAAGTTCACATTGCAAATGTGAAATTTAAAACTACTCCACCCTACTCAGACCATACTTTAGAAGATCTGATTTGGCTATTTCCTGATTAGTAACAATGGAGATACTTGGTCTAACAGAATCAGGTCTTCGGAACTCTGAATTGCTCCACCCTACTTAGTTTAACAAGGTCAGGAATGTCTGCACCATACTCAAGGATTAAGTATCTGAGGAAATGACCTTGAACAGACATGTGCAGAAACAGCAGACAGACCCCTGGGCTGTCCTAAGTCAAGCTAAGCTAACATTGGTACAGATGAGACACAGGAAAGTGACGTAAAACTGTCTATATAGGGCACGTCAATTCCTCTCTTCAGCCTCTTTTCCTGGAGAGGCATCTCTGGCTGGCAGTGTGCTAAGCATTCTGACATCTTGGCATGGTGGCAGCTATTTGTCTGGGTTTTTCTTGTGAGTTTGCCCTTGAGCTAATTCAGGTTTAGGCATCTTGGCTGAGCCCTCTTGGAGTTCAGGCTGATTCCTTCCTTTTTTTCCTCTCCAAAATTTTACCTTCTAGAGCTTCTAATCTTCCTACCCAGCACAAGCCAGGCGGGAGAAATCCTACATCCTTTCCTTCTCCCTTCTTAAATTTCTTTCCACTATATCAATTAAATCACCATAAATTTCCAGCTGACTTGGGTATTTTTTTAAATATTTGAGATATCCATGGCGACCAAATAATTAATATAGTTTAGGTCACAACGCTAAAATTATCCTTTATACAAATTAAAAGATGACAAAGAATGGCAAAGGTCAGTGCTGGAGTTCTGGGATAATAGGCACACTAATATATTTTTGGTGGAATTGTGAAATGGTACAACTGTTGTGCAAAGCAACTTGGAATTATACAAAGTAGCTCACATGTTTATACCCTTTGAACCACAGACTCCATTACTGGGCTTGTACCCCAAGGAAGCCATTCTTTTTTTTTCTAATTAATTTATTTAGTCAATTTAGAATATTATTCCTTGGTTACAAGAATCATATTATTTCCCTCCCTCCCCTCTCCCCACTCTTCCCACAGCTGACGTGCAATTTCTCTGGGTATTACTTGTGTCCTTGATCAGAACCCATTTCCATGTTGTTGGTGTTTGCACTAGGATGTTCATTTAGAATCTCCATCCCCAGCCATATCCCCTCAACCCATGCATTCAAGCAGTTGTTTTTCTTCTGTGTTTCTACTCCCACAGCTTTTCCTCTGAGTGTGGATAGTGTTTTTTCTCGTAGATCCCTCCAAAGTTGTTCAGGATCACTGCATTGCCACTAATGGAGAAGTCCATTACATTTAATTGTACCACAGTGTATCGGTCTCTGTGTACAATGTTCTCCAAGGAAGCCATTCTTGAGACAAAAGTCTCCACAGACACCAAAATGTTTACAGCATCATTTTTTGTGACAGCAAAGAATTAGAAACGAAGTCATGCCCACTAATCAGAGAATAACAAAACAAACTGTGGAACATAAATGTCATGAAATATTACTGGCTGTTAGAAATAATATTTCTGAACAATAGAGAAGCATGGGAAGAATTATATGAACCAATGCAGAGGAAGACAGAAAGAAAACAAGGGGTGCAGTGAGTAAAATGAACAAAGAGCAACCAAATGCCAAAAAACATGCATGAGTTTGGCAAAATTATTAAGATCAGATAGAACTCAAAGTAAGAAATGTGAGATGCCCCAACCCCATCCCTCAGTGGAGGTGGGAGTTTCACAAGTGTTACACATTTCACAGATTTGGGGGTTTTCCTAGTATGAGTGGAAATACTGATTTTTTCCCACATCTTTTTCTTTCTCCACTTCCCTTTCTCTTTCTTCACCTCCCCCTCTGTCCTTTTCTGTCTCACTTCTTCTCCCTTTCTTTTTTTCTTTAGTAAAATACTATTTGTTGACCAAAGAATATGAATAGCAATTTCAGATAAAGAAATCAAAGCCTTCAATAACCATATGAAAAAGTGTTCTAAACCCCTCTTGATTAGAGAAACACAAATCAAAACAACTCTGAGGTACCACTTCACACTAATTGGATTGGTCAATATGGCAGTAAAGGAAAGTGATAAATGCTGGAGGGGATGTAGCAAAATTGGTATACTAATGCATTGTTTGTAGAACTGTGAACTGATACAACCATTCTGGAGGGCAATTTGGAATGATGCCTAAAAGGCTAGAAAACTGGGCATACACTTTGATCCTATAATACCACTACTAGTTCTGTATCCCAAAGAGATCATCAAAAAGGGGATAGAACTATTTGTACAAAATATTTATAGCACTCACTATTGTAGCAAAGAATTGGAAATTGAGGGTATCCATCAATTGGGGAATGGATAAACAACTTGCAACAACTTGTGGTATATGTTGGTGATGGAATACTATTGTGCTGCTGTAAGAAATGCAAGATGATTTCAGAAAAAGCTGAAAAGACTGGGAGAACATGATACATAATAACAGCAATATTGTATACGATGATTATCTGTGAAAACTTGACTACTCTCAGCAATTGCAATGATCTAGGACTGAAAGACTCATGATGGGGAATGCTGACTACCCCAGAAAAAGAACTGTTGGAGTTGGATGGATGCAGATCAAAGCACATTATCTTTCACATCAGTGTATTTGCAGTTTTATTTGGGGGTTTTGAATATATATGAGTGTTCTCTTATAACAATGATCAACATGGAAGTGTGTTTTTCATGATAATTTTAAAAAATACTATATGTAATATGGAATGGCTTTCTGTAAAGGGGTGATGGGGAGAACTGGGGAAAATAACAATGATGCAAAAATAATAAAATCTGATAATTTTTTAACTTAAGGCAAAATTTATAGGAATATTGAACAAGGAAAATATTATGTTAAAATGTAATTTAGGATTAACATTCTATTGCATCTTAATCTTCTACAGCTATTTAATCCCTTCCTCAAAGATAAAAAAAAAAGGCTTCTGATTCTTTGTGATCAAGACCCTAATCCAGGAGTTCTTAACTTGAGGTCTGTGAATTTTTAATATTTTGATAACTATATTTCAATCTAATTAGTTTCCTTATTTTATTTTATGAATTTAAAACTCTTCTGAGAAAGAGTCCATTGGCTTCAGACTGCCAAAGGAGTTTAGGACAGAAAATAATGACAACTCTTCCTCTAAATTCTTCTGAATAGAAAGGCCAGCACTTTTCCTAAGGTGGTCAAAGGACTAGTCTTTGCAGGGAATGAAGAAGGCAATAAACTTGACTGGACAAGAGGTATTTTTTGCCTTCCTGAGGTCTTAGTTTTTTGTTCTTGATTTTTCTATACACTTTCCCAAAGGAAAAAGCCTACAAAGGATTTTAGAGTAGAGAAACATTTATTTACTAGTATTTTTAGTTGAATTAAAAGAAGTTTTATTGGGCTTCCACACCTCTTTTAAAAAAAACCCTTACCTTCCATCTTAGAATTGATACTAAGTATTGGTTCCAGGCAGAAGAGCATTGGGGGCTAGGCAATTGGGATTAAGTGATTTGCTCAAGGTCACATAATTAAGGAGTGTTGAAGGCCAAATTCAAACCCAGAACCTCTCATTTCCTGGCCTGGCTCTCATTCTACTGAGCCACGTATTTGCCCCCGTTTCCATACCTCTTCATGGCTATATCGCAGCCTCTTGTTGTATGCCATTGGTGCCTGGCACAGCTCTAGAGACACAAACCAAGATCAAGTAACTAACTTTAGGCTGGGGATATAGAGTTGGTGCCCGTAAGTCCTCAAGTCATTCCCTGAAGATGAATGGAAACCAGAATCTTTATAGGAGTCCCAATGCAAAACTGAGTTTTACCATAATGTGCTACGCACGTCAGTGCTCCTGGGGAAAGCTGGCAGAGCCAGGGACACACTTACCTTGGCCTGCATCTGACACAGGTGAGCCATGAGCTCATCCAGCTGTGCTGCTGCAGAAGTGGCCTGAGGCAGCCTCCTAGGCTCTGGCTCCTGAACAGTACTACCAAGCAGGAAAAGTACAATCAGTATCAGCAAAAGTCAGTGTTCAAATCACTCTCAGTTTTAATCGTCACTTCCTTCCCTCCACATCTGACCTCTAAAGAGAAATAATTTTCCAGGGAAAAAAAAAAGGAAAATGTTGATTTGAACCCAGGTCTTCTCATTTCCAGGCCGGGCTCTCTATGTAACATGGGCTCTTCTGGCCCATGTATATTTGCTTCTGTCTCCTTTTTTCACATGAGTATTTACTCAGGTAAATACCAAACACTGTTCTCAGTTTTCACATAGGAAAGTGTGAAGTGCCTAAAGGCCCATTTTTAGCAGTGGTAAGTGGAGTTGAAGGGACTTGTTAGGGGAGGTTCTCATGAAGGTTTCCTTTATGAAAAATGACTTACCAATTTACTACATTAATCCTCTCTTCTGCCATTTTCATGCATTTCACTCAACAAAACATTAATTAAGCACATACTGTGTACAGAGCACTAGGCTAGGGGAACATGGGAGATTCCATCTGGTTCCAGGAATTAGTCACCAACACTCTTGTAACTACAACATGGGATACATGGTGCCCTTCAATTCTGATTGTTTTCCTAAGCCTGCCAACAAAACACTGTTATAGGCAGATAGCTGGCTCAGTAGGTAGAGAGCCAGGCCTAGAAATGAGAGGGCCTGGGTTCAAATCTAACCTCAGATGCTTCCTAGCTGTGCAACCCTGGGCAAGTCACTTAACCCCTTACTACTCTTCTGCTTTGGAAAGACATAGTGTTGAATCTAATAAGAAGAAAAAGATTTTTAAAAATACATTGTGTAACAATAAATTATATGGCTCTTCTCTGTTGCTCAGGGGTGAATTTGATCTTATAAGAAGAAGACAACAGATAAGGGCCAAGAATATTTCCAATGGGGCTTGCTCTTACTAAAGGCTAAACAAATATACACAACATAGACCCAGGAGAGTCACAAGTTAAGTTAGACACAATGGATAAAACTAAAGGAAGGTATCCTCCTAGTTATGTAAGTATGGACTCGTTTTTGCAAACACTATTACCTAAAAGTACTATATGAAGACCACATATGCTGTAGAGAACCCCAAATATACTTCATAAAAGTATTAGACTGCCATATAGCCAAATATACTAATATTTTCATCAAATATACATTCAACATCTCCCTTGAACACACAGAATTCAAAAGATGAATTCAAAAGTATTTTTTAATGAAAAAAAGAGTGAAAGATTCAATAGTTTACTATTAATCCTTCATCAACTGGTACTAAATCTAAGCTTGCAAAAACAATCTATTTGAGGAGCTGATTTACAAGTGGCAATTCATTTATATTTCCACTTGTAATTCCCTAGAAATGCAGATAAATAGATATAAGTAGAAAACCACCAGCCTGCTAGTATTCCCGTCTTTAAAATGATGGCAAGGTTTTCCATGCCCTTTGTTATAAGTTATTCCTGTTACCTCTGATTTCTGAGTAACTAGGGAAAGCTGATGCCAAGTTGTTTCTTAACCTAAAGAAAAGCAATTGGCCTACTTGTTTCCACCTCACAGTTAAGAGAGTGGGTGGCTGCCTATCCGCATAGATGAAGGATGGGGGAAGGGGAATGCAGCATTTCTTTCTAGTCTTATTTATTACAGTGGAGGAAAAAGAGAAAGGAAAACAAAAACATTGGACCTTTGGGATCCAAAGAAGCTATATTAAAAAGAGCACAGTGGAGCGGATCAAATAAAGAATTTAGAAAAGTCAGAAGATCTTGGTTTGAATCCCGGCTCTGTTATCTCCCCCATAACCAGGCAGAAAATTATTTAACCTCCCTGAGCCTCAGTTGCATCAACCTTAAAATGAAGGGGGAAAAAAGCTAAGAGTAAAAATAGCACTTCTGCCACGATAGGTACTCTAACCCCTAATTTTCTGGAGGGATCACTGTCCAGCATTTCCAGTGCTACCACCTGCCTCCAATTCCAAGGTAGGTTCCCACTGCTATGCAGTACCTTAGCAGCCTCACAAACAGTACAACAAATAAAAAGAATTAATTAATAAGCAATAAAGTCATATAATGGGGCTGTGATCTGAGGATATTAAATTTGCACATCTTGGCTCTTACACTACTGGGCAAATGGTTTCTCTCAGCTTGGTTGCCCAAAAGTGCACAAGAGAATAGAATATTTGGCCAGCTCCTCATCTCCTAGTCAGGGCAGGGGCACATGAACCCTCAGTCACTTTTCCAGATCTGGAAAAGAATAGCAACTTCTTACATAATGGGAATTTTCAATCTGGACCTGCTCAGAAATGAAAAATGGTGGTGAGCCTAGGATCACAAATACCATTAACAATCTAAGCATTCATTACAACCAAAATTTAAATTAAAAGAACAATGAAAATAGAATACCTGTAGATATTGACGTCTTCAGACTTTGTAGTATACCTGACTTGCACCTAAGACACAGAGGTAGGGTCAAAAAAAACCAACTCCATTGTTTTGATATTCATTGTTTGAAATAATCTTGTAGCTGTGGTTCTAATTTTTAAGGGAACCAACTGATGCTCCTCTTTTTTGTTTGTTTTTTTTAAAACCTCTATCCTCCATTGTAGAATCAATACTATGTACTGTTTCTAAGACAGAAGAGCAGCAAAGGCTAGGCAATGGGGGTTAAGTGACTTGGTCATACAGCTTGAAAGAGTCTGAGGTCAAATATGAACCCAGAACACCTCATCTCCAGGTGTGGGTCTCTATGAACTAAACCACCTAGCTGTTCCCTATACTTCTTTTCCAGGAGGGTTCTCTATACATCAAAGGAGGCAAAAAGACCTTCCTTATGGTCTTTTTGGGCACCATTTGGTGCCCAAATGGTGGGCAGGATTTGGATGAGTAAAGAAGACAAGGGGAGAAAAATGTCTGCTCGTTCCTTTTCTCTGCCAAACTAGACTAGAATCATAAGGCATGAGTCACTTTTCAATAAATTTCTCAAAGTCTTAACCTTGCAACTAGAAACCACCTGAAATAATCCTTGGGAATTGTTAACCTCTTCTTTAGACATAAGATTCCCATTTCAGATCATATTTATGCATATAAATTTTATGTTTTAGGGATTGGGGTAGGGGAGGGTTATATTTACTGTGATTACAATGATTCAAGGAAGTATTAATGAAAAAACACCTATCAATAAAGACTAGAATCTTCTCTGAAAGTCTTTGAGATTTTCTTGGGGCTCCTGAGAAGTAAAGGAGAGATCACACAACCCATATAATTCAGAAGTGGGCTTTGAACCCAGGGCTTCTTGATTCTGACAATATTTTCTAAACCAGGATACTTTCCATATATGTATATATTATCCCACATAGAGGTCATTCTTAACTCCTTTATCCTATATGGCTAATATTGACCTATAATCAATGCTGGCTTCAGAAAAATCTGGGAAGACACATATGAACTAATGCAGGATGGAATGCGCAGAACCCCGAATATAATTTAGACAATAATAACACCACTGAAAAGACAAACAATTTTCAACAACTTCTGAACTCTGACAAAAGCACTGACCAACTATCATTCAAGAGGAAATGATCTAAGCTACCAGGCTCCTGCCAGAGAGTTTTGTGAGGAACTCAGAGGAGAGAACGGACATGCATTTTTGAGCATGGACAATGTGGGAATGTATTTTGCTTACTATTTATATCCATAAAATGATTTTATTTTTCTTTTAAATTAGAGTGGAGGGGAAAGAAAGTCCTTATTTTAATTGAAAATTTAAAAAATTTAAATGTAATATGTACATACACATCTATATCTATTTCTTTTTCAAACAAATTCCACTTCAGGGGTGTACCCAATATTAGAGGGACTCCTATATTCTGAGCAATATTTCCAAAATCTATAATTTCACCTGTGTTGCTATACCTTCTACTACGGCAAATTGCAACTATTCCCCACATTATGGGATTAAACAGCTCACTGTTGTGGTAGTCAACATAGGTCAGCTGATTGCCAGCCCTCTGAACTCATGTCTCAGGGTGACCGGCACACAGCTCACCACAGAGCCCAGGAGTCTGATAGGCCTTGCTGTGGCTTCTTTTTTGCTAGGCCAGTCTTCAAGAACTCAAAGTCATAGCCATGATCTAATGAGACCCTGAAGGAAGACTTACTAATGGCCAAGCACATATCCCCATGTCCCTGCACATACTGAAAACTGAAGGATAAGCTCACCGGCACAGGCTGTGTGTCATTTTGGACTGGACAGGCCTTAGCTGCCTCCATTTTCCCATCATTGCTGGGCTGCAGGAGAGGTCTGGGATCCTCATCACTCTCCCCGAGGGAAGATCGTTCCAGTTCTTCCAACACAGCATCTGGCCCACCAAGGAATGAGGAACAAAAAGATGTCAAGTAGCACATGACCAACCCTCTTCTCACTAGACAGAACCTCCCCCCTACCCCGCCCCTCATCCCTCTGGTCCACCCTTTCCTTGGTTATTTAGTGTGTTTCCAATCAAATGAAATCACATTGTAGAGGGCTTAGCGGAGCATAGTAGGCTCTTAATTAATATGTATTCACTTCTCTTTACCTTGCTCCCATCTCAATGCAAATATGCTGTTTCTTCAGACTGGCTGCCTCCTAACTGTCTACTATCTATGCTTCCAATTCTTCCATTCCATGAAAGGCACACTAAATTTGGAATCTCAGGTTCTATCATTGACTGTGAGATGCCTTCGGCAAGTCACTCCTTTTTTGGCACCTCAATTTCCTTACCTATCCAGGGTGTCCCCAGTAGTATGCTTTTAAGCTTTACTAGCAGAGTCAGGGATTTGGAAATTGTACAACCAGCCAAGGGGACTGAGGCTCTGCACTCACAAGCCTTTAGCCCCTAGTTAGCAAGACTAGAAGTTTCCAGCTGGCAGGCTGCAGGTATTCTGCTCTTTCCGGTCCTCCTCGCCCCTCCTTTCATGGAGCAGCACCCCCAGCAGCAACCTTGCAAGTTGGGGTCCTAGGATCTCTAACTCCTGGAGCCTCCTCCTCCCACAAGGCCATATTCCTAATGGCCAAGTCCAGCTTGTGGTAACCCAGGACAAAAATGGCTTCTTGTAGCTCTGGACTAGATGACTGCTAAGATCTCCCCTTGATGTGACACAGTGACCCCATATTCCATTTTTATTCCCGGTAGTCTCTTGGGTCATATGGACCAAATAAGGCAAACAGGGGAGAGGGTCACGATTTGGCAATCTTGCACATTCTTCCCAGCCTCAGCTCAATCAATGTATGTGTTTAAAGCATAGTCTTTCCTCAAAAACAAATCTCAAAGCAAAATGAATTTTAATTAAGCTTTACTTAAACAACAACAACAACAACTTCTCTGTTAAAGTTATGTGTAGAGAGACAAATGTTACAAAATAAAATGACAGAAACTAGAGATTCTGAGCAACGAGAAGACGACTAGTAGAAGGTTCAGCAACGGCTGGCCTAAGCAGCTCCCTCTTCAGAGGATGGCATCCTCAAATGAGACTCCAACCCGTGAGGACCTCACAATTCCACTTTGACACAATTTCTCAAAAACTGGGAGCTCTTTCCTTGGGGCTTTTCATCTAAAGAGGAGACTGAGCTCATAGCATAATGGGAAGTGCATTAGATTTAGAGATGGAAGGCTTGACTCTAAACCCTACTTCTGCTACATCCAAGCTGCATGACCTTGGCCCAATCACTTCACTCAGTTTCCTCAACTATAAAATAGAGTGGGGGTGGGGGAGTTGGGGGGGGGGATTAAGACTAAGGGATTTCTTCGGTCTGATCCAACTTTCCCAGGTGCCTAAACAACAATGCTGTATCTCAGCTGTAAGGAAGACTGTTAGCACAATGGATCCATCATTGAGGAAGACTGGAGGTCTTCCAAAATAAGTTCTTATTGCCTTGGGGCATTAAGGGGATAATGGTTACCCAGATCTCACTCCTCTAGTTCATCTCCTTTAAAACCATTGTCATTTTTATGCCCCATTTTACAGATAAGAAAACTAAGGTCTAGAGGCAGAATGAAACATGGCTCAACAATCTAGAACTCACTCCAGAGCTGGAACAGCTCAGTCCTTCAAATTTGTTTCACTTTTAGCCAGAGGTTCTTAACCTAGGGTTTGTGAGCTATTTTCTTCTTTTTCTTTTTAACATGTTGTTAACTATATTCCAACAGAACTAATTTCTTTTATTGTCCTATATATATTTTTTTTTAAACCCTTAACTTCTATCTTGGAATCAATCCTGTGTATTCGTTACAAGGCAGAAGAGTGGTAAGGGCTAGGCAATGGGGGTCAAGTGACTTGCCCAGGGTCACACAGCTGGGAAGTGTCTGAGGCCAGATTTGAACCCAGGACCTCCTGTCTCTGGGCCTGGATCTCAATCCACTGTGCTACCCACCTGCCCCCTATAGTCCTACATATTTTGATGAACACAATTAAAATTCGTATTCAGAGAAGGGATCCACAAACTTGAGCAGTGTGCTAAAGGCCCAATACAAAGACAGTTAAGGATCCTTGCTAGTTTAGTCTCTTCACTAAACAGAGAAGTGGCTATCAGAGGAAATGGTCAGCCTCACACAGGAAATCGTGCCTGTGGCCAGAGTCCCTCCCCCCAAATTTTCCTGCCTCCCCAGACATACTGCTCCCTCCTTTCAATCCTGCAGCCAAGCTTAAATGAATATTGTGATTTCTGTATTAACAAGGGAGACCACAATAACCCTGGAAGCACTTATAAAGGAGCCTGTCCTGGGTTTGGGAGGGATGTGGTGGACAAAGAGGGAGCCTCAAACCCGGCAGCTAGGGGACGCTGTGGCTAGACTGCTGGACCTGGAATCCAATCTTCCCGAGTTCCAATGTGGCCTCAGAGGCTTCTTAGCTTTGTGACCCCGTTTGCCTCACTTTCTTCTGTCAAATGAGCCTGGGAAGGAAACATAAACCATTCCAGTATTTATGCCAAGAAAATCCCAAACGGGATCCTGAAGAGGTGGACTCGACTGAAAGGAACAACCATCAAGGCCAGCCTCTGGCTCAAGTTCCGGAAGCCCAGTTAGTGGGCCGAGGCGCCCTGCTATGCTCTGTCACTTCTCTTAATGATCGCCTAGTTTCGGGATGACTAATATCAGTATGAACAAGGGGGGGTGGGGGGGAGACAGGGTACGGGTTGGAGAAGAACAGTCCCAGAGACCCAACGCTCACTCGCTTCTCCCCAGAGCTCCTCCAGGTCTCTCCAGGAGCAGGGTGGCCTTTGGTTTCTTTAAACACAGAGAGTCCAATCGCCCGCATGTTCTATGGGAATTCCACAAGCCCTGGAAAGCAATCAAAAGTTGCCAGTAACCGAAGAAACTGAGAGTATTAACTGGCTGCAGGGACACAGAGGATGTGGTTCTGGCAGAGGAAGTGGGCAGATGATGAACTGAGACTGAAAGAGAAGTCATGAAATCTACCTCCCCAAACCCCAAAGAGACCAGATTGTCTACAGAGGAGTTAGGAAAAGACAGACAAGAATTAAGAACCACCCCTTGAAGCTGGGTACCTCAGTGGATTGAGAGTCAGGTCCAGAGACAAGAGGTCCTGGGTTCAAATCTGGCCTCAGCCACTTCCCAGTTGTGTGACCCTGGGCAAGTCACTTGACCCTCATTGCTTAGCCCTTAACACTCTTCTGCCTTGGAACCAATACACAGTATTGATTCTAAGATGGAAGGCAAGGGTTTAAAAAAAAAAGGGAATTAAGACCCTGTGAACTAAACACAACTTGCCCTCTGGAAGGAGCACCCGACCAGGGATGGAAGGCTTGAAGAAAGAGTATGTGGTCTTCTGCAGAGGACCACACTTTGCAAGGCTCATTCTCAGGCACAATGGATCAGAGAGATCGGGCAGGGACTTGGAGGCCATCCTAGGCAATCGGCACCATTTTAGAGATGAGCAAATGAAGACCCAAGGAGGTTGTCATTTGCCTAAGGTCACACGTGGTAAATATCAAAGGAAAAACGTGAATCCTCCACTCTCTTCTCTTTCTCTTCCTTTTCCTGGAGGGGCAAGTAAGAAAAGGGCCGACTCTATTGATTTGGGTGGCAGAGATATTCTACATCACTAACTTATTGACATAGAAAATTAAATGGCATCTGTAGTAACACAACTGTCACATCAGAGGCAAGATTTGAATCGAGACCGTCCTAACACCCAGGATGGTCCTCTGATCACTCACTATGCTGCCTTTCATTATATATATATATATGTTTTTTCATTCCTTCGTCCACATCACTTACTCTTCCCTCATCTTATTGTCTTTTATCTCTACAGCAAACGCGGAGCCATCCCCCTCACGTCTCCTCTCACGGTGGCAGGGAAATGGCCACATGGTCAAGTCTCAAGCACCTTCCATGAAACACTCATTCTTCTGATGTATTGATTACTCCAACTCCATTTGCTTGGAAGTCTATTCTAGATCCTCTGCCTACTCACTGTCACAAATGGCCCACCCAGCACAATGAGAACGGTTCTTCGTGCTCCCAGACCAGGAACAGAAGTGAAAGTCAGAGCTTTCTGCTCATCTACACAATCTGGTGAGCCTTCAGATAAGCCCTTCTGTAGAAAGAAATCAAACTTTTCTTCCCTTTCTGTTTCTGTTTCTTCGGAGAAGCCCCTACTCACCCAGCTCTTCCATTGTCACAAAGCATGGATCTATGGTCTACACCTCCAACAGGTCCCAGGGCTGCAAGACCACAAAGCAACTGAGTGAGGCTAGATGAAGCACTCTCTAAACCTCCTCTTAGTTCCTGTATTTGCTTAGCACTTCCTCTCCTTTGATTCAAATTGGGGTGGGGGGAGGTTCTTTGTTTATGAGTCACATATTTTTCAAACTATAGTTAGTAGTGTCTGAAAACAAATGTGCCAGATGAAAGAGAAAGCTAATTTGGTCAACTGGCCTACTTGACAGGTTGGTTCTGGAGAGTTGAGGAACCATGGCAGGGATCACCCATGACCAAGATCACAAGGAGAAAAGTTTAGCTGGAGTCCATGGAAATGAATGACACCGTTATATGCTTCAAGGAGTTATTCCTCATTAAAAAGCTCACTGCTGACAATTTTTGCCCATTTACATGCAACACATTATTAGTTGTTAGCCTATGCTTTTTATTCTGTGTCATCTTGATCTTTAGGTTGCTCATGAGGACAATGCTCCCTTCTTTATATTGCCACTAAAATGTAAAGAACAATCTGCTATTGCTGAAGTTGCCATGTAAAAGGATAGAACCTTAATGGAAACTAGGGATTCTGGGTTTGCATTACTTTAAATAACCATTGGATGTCAGTGCTGCTCCAAAGAACTTAAAGGAAAAGGGGAAAGAGGCACTTTTAACACGTCTAGTACTCCTGCAATATCTTTGTAAAGAAAAGGTGAGCTTGTTACCATGATGGGAATGTAAAAAAGCATTACATACAAGCTATCAAATTCAACAGCTTCAAGGGGGCAGCTGGGTAGCACAGTGGACTGAGAGCCAGACTTAGAGAGGGTCTGCGTTCAAATCTTGGTCTCAGGCACTTCCCAGCTGTGTGACCCTGGGTAAGTCACTTCACCCCCATGGCCTAGCCCTTACCACTCTTCTGCCTTGGAAACAATATACAGTATTGATTCCAAGATGGAAAGTAAGGGTTTAAAAAAAATTCAACAGTTTCAATTTTAAAAAGCATTTATTAAGTATCAACTAGGAAAAATGTTCATCACATTGGGTGAGGAAGAGAGTTAATAGCCCTAAACATTGAAAGGAAAATAGAATTTTAGTGTTGAACCTAAGACTTTGGATCTGGCCCACAATTTAATTGAATGATTTATGTGAAACTCAGAACTGTATTCTGAGATCCTATTTCAATTTCTTCCTTGGGCCTGCAGCTTAGTTTCCTTTTGATTCCATCCCTTAAAAGGTTTGAGGATTTCTCTTTCTCTGATTAGACTTTTGCTGGTAGAAATGGCCTATGGCCAAGCTTGGGGAATAAAAGAAGGTATGAAAAACTTGAGTCTGAGAGATGAGTGAATGGAAATTCTGTTTCAGCATATTGGACAGCTCACGCTTGAGATAAACAAACCTGCACAAGATACTTCTGGCAAGCAGCTCTTCAGCCTGCTTTCTGGTAAGGCAGAGACATAAAAACCACAGGAACAGGTGGTTCCTGAGGGATGAAAGAGGCTGTGGCAAAGGGGGAGGGCTGTGAGGCCTTCCTTCAGGTGTCCATGACGTCTCTCCTAGTAGCCCAGACTTGATTCCAGGTGCCCCTTTCTTTCACTAAGACTGAGTAACCCAAAAGCTCAGCAGTCACTCTCCCAGTTACCTAGTGTCAACCTGAAAAAAAAAATCCCACAACTACCAAAGTAGTTATAATAAAGGTCTTTAATGGCCATAGGAAGATTAATCTGGGAAGACCTACAAAACCTCACGCTTGGAACTTCCAATGAACAACAGAAAGCCGCATGCTTACAGAGACTTTTGGGAGAGAGGGGAAAGCACCGGCCCTGCCAACTCTTTTGGGACCTGACTGGGAGAAGCCTAGATGCAACAGGCAGAGGTCGGGGTACCTGGGGGCTGGCTACGTACAAAAGAGAAACTAAAAGGGGAAAAAAAGAATACTTAAGATTTGATTCTATCTGCTAAACCACCTACAGTGATCAAGGAATATTTAAGGGTTTACTGTTCAGTATGGGATGAGGGTCAGTCAGGAGGTTTCTTGAAGAAAGATTATCAGAGACAAGGTTCAATTTGGGGTTTCATAAAACAAAGTTGTCACTAGGTAAACTACATTAGCAAAGGATCCCTATATATATGACTACCATTTCCTTCATCACAGCCTTTGTAGTCAGTAATGCAGCCTATTAAATCCATTTTTCAGATGAGAAAACTGAGGCTCATCAAACTATAACTACTTGCTCAAGTTATGCAATTAAGAAATCTAATGATTAACTTCTTTAAAAGGCTTAGAATTACAAGGTTCTTGAGTTGCAAGAACCCTAGAGGTAAAAACAACTCCCTCCGTTTAAACCCTGAAGAGAAATGAACCAAAGGTCACAAAGATTAAGTAGAAGGCAGTACAACAAGGCAGTGCAATGGAGAGAGCCAAGAGTCAGCTTCTGGAATTGGGGCTTTGCCAGGTACTAGCAAGAGTGAGAGTGGGAAAAGCAGGGTTAAAGATTTGGTTACAAGTGACTGCATGGGACCACTTCATTTAACAGATAAGGAACCTGATACCTACAAAGGATGTAGCACAGGGTGGAGGTCACACACAAATGGTAAGCACTACAGAGGCTGTAGCAAGTGGGGTGCTACAGGAGAGCATCCAGAATCAGGCCTCCCTCCTTCATACCCCCATTCTGCTCCCATGCCCCCCACTGTCAAATGCAAGGAAGGCTCTTTCCACTGCCCACATCCTGGCTCTGAGCTTTAGACCACCTGGGAACACTGCCTTACTCTCAGAGGGCCAGAATTCTGCCTTGGCTGCTTGGGAGACCCTGGCCACGTCCCTTCATTTCTTTAGGGTCCATTTGCTCATCTATAAAATGGGTTGGGCACCAGAATTTCCAAGGCTCCTTCCAGTGTTGGATCTGGCCTGGCCCTGGGATTTCATGGGTGCAGGAAACTCCTGTACTGGCTCCAAATCTAGCACAATGCAGGGAAACCTATTTCTGAAGTCTGACCCCTCAGAGATTCCAAAGTACTCCTCCTACATCCTTTGGGGTAGATCATACAAATATTACTTTTTAATCAATAAACATTTCTTAAATGCCTCCTCTGTACCAGACATAAGCAATGGGGTACAGAAAAAGGCAAAAGTAGTCCCTGATCTCAAGGAGCTTCTAATGTAATGGAAGAAACAAGCAAACAAATAAAGCAAGCTACATACAGGGTAAACAGAAAATAATTGAGTGCAGGCTGGAAAGAAGGGTGACTCGGAAAGGCTTCCTATAGAAGATGACATTTTGGTTAGGCCTTAAAGGAATCCTGGGAAGTCTGGAGATGGCAAGGAGGACAGAGTCCAGGCATGAGGGGTAGGCAAATACTTTTTTTTGTTTACTTTAACTGTGTTTTGGATGGAAATATGACTTTCCCATAATTAAAAGGCTGTGAATTTTAAGATCATAAATATAGAGCTGGAAGAGATATTAGGGATCATTTAGTCCAACCCCTCCTTTTAGAGATGGAGTAACAGAATAAGTACCTAAAGTCTCCTAGGATTTTGGTCAGGATTTTAACCCAGATCTTCGAGCCACAAGCCAAACTAGTATCATGGTGCAAGCAAAGCATCTTACTCAGTTTGGCTTCATTACCCGGGAGAGTGACAAAGTGGACAGGAATCAGGGAGGCAGGATGGAATCCTACTTTAGACATGTACTAGTTGTATGACCCTAGGAAAGTCACGTAACCTCTGCCTCAGTTTGCTTATCTGTAAAATGAAGATGATCATTGGGTCTACCTCTTTGGTGCTGCTGTAAGAATCACACTTGTAAAGCGCTTTGCAAACTTGGAGGTCCCTATTATCTCACTGAAGAGGTACAGGACGCAGGGATCCCACAGAACAGCCCCAGGCTCCCTGGGGGAAGTTGGGAGACCCCAACCTTGACACCTTCCAGCTGAATGACCTGGGGCAGGTCATTTAACCGAGGATAAGGACTTTGGACCTCCTCCCTCGCCCAGGGAGGCCAATGTTCGCCAAGCCTTAGGACACTGTTTAAGTGCAAGGTCAATTCCCTTAGCCAAGAGCTACTGATCCCCCACGCTTCTGTTGCGCTCCCGGCCATGCGCAAGGGGCAAAAAGAAGCCCTTTGCGGCGGAGCCACGGGGTAGCCGACTGATTCCAACAAACCTGTCCTAACCCCGCGCAGTTTCGCCGAGGTTAAAACAAACAAAAAAAAAAAACCTCCGAGCGAAACTACATTTCCCATGTTTCACAAACTCACTCCCAGAATCCTCTGCACGACCGAACTACACGTCCCAGGCTTCCTGGGAGACGGGACAGGACGCATGCGCGAGTAAAGAGGCGGGTTCAAACTCTCCCATGGCCCCGCCCCTCGCGGTACCGCCGCCATTTTGATACGGACTTTCATCCTCCAGCCGATGAGCCTTTTTTTTTTCTTAAAGGAGAAGCGACAGCTCAAAAAATTCGCCCCATCTCCTCGCCAGACCTGGCAGAACTGAGAGCAAGAAGAGCCAGAGAACTAGGAGAAGGGTCCGAGGCCCAGACCGAAGGCTTGCCCAGGACAGCTTCTGTGGCTTGAGAAAGAAGTGAGGGGGAGGAAGGGTTGAAAGGGCCCCAGTAGCACGAGCAGCCCTAACGCCTCGAGGCGGGTGCGCGCGCAATCCTCCTCCGAGGTCTGGAGGGCGGAGAGCACGGGGCGGGGCCTCTGGACGCTGGGAGGGAGGAAAAATAAGTCACTTTGGGACTGTCGCGAGACCCGGCCGTTTAACGGTGAGAGCGGGTACGCGGGGGTAAGGAAACCTCGCGCGCTCCCCTAGAGTCGTCTCCTGATTGGCCGAAAGGAGGAGTGCGGGGTGAGGGGCAAGGGATCGCGAGGGGGGCTCCTGGTGGGGGCGGAGTCTGAGGGGCAGCTGAATCTCGCTGATTGGCCGGCGGTGGGCGGGCGCGCGCGCGCCGCTGGCGGCGGCCCGGCCGTGAGTGGTGGTGCTGGCCCGGGGGGCGGGAGCGGGAGGGGGAAGTGAGGGCCGAGCGTGAGCCGGGCGGGTGGACGGACAGACGGACGGAGGGACCGGGGGAGGGGGCAGCGGCGCGGCCGTCTCGGCCGCCAGAGGAGGGCCACAGGCGGGGACGGACAAGCCCCGATGCCGGGGGGCACGGAGGAGCCGCGACCCCCGGAGCAGCAGCAGCAGCAGCAGCCGGAGCCCGAGCCCGAGCCTGAGGTTGAGCGGCAGCGACCGGAGCAGGAAGGGGCGGAGGCGGCGGCGGCCGAGGCGGCCCCAGAGCAGGAGCAGCAGCAAGAGGAGCAGCAGCAGCCGCCACCCCCAGCGACTGCGGCGGCCGGCGGGGCTACCGGCAGCCGAGTGCTGAGGGGAGGACGCGAGCGGGGCCGGGCCGCAGCTGCTGCCGCCGCGGCTGCCGCAGCAGCAGCCGCGTCTCGCCGGAGAAAGGCTGAGTACCCCCGGCGGCGAAGAAGCAGCCCCAGCGCTCGTACAGGGGTCGCCACGGAGCTGACCCCCGCCAAAAAGAGCTCCCGACTCTCGTGAGTAACCCGGACTGGAGGCGCTCCCCCTCCCTCTCCCCCTTCCCTTGTCACCACGGCCCCCCCTCCCGGCCACCGTAGTGCCCGCTCCACGTGACGGCGCGCCGCCTCTGCCCCCTGCCGGCGCAGCGTGCTCCTTGCCTTCTTGGCCGGGGCGGGACTTGACCTGGGTCAACCTCTATTGCCCGCACTTATTAGGTGCTTACTGTGTGCAGGGCTGCGGAGCTCCGAAGACAAAAGGGAAAGCGTCTGCTGGTCTCCAGGAGCTCACAGGCCCTGTTGGGAGGACAGTTCCACTGACCGGCAGGGGCTTAGAAACCGCCGGAGTTCTCGGGGGAGGGAGAGAAAGCGCCCGCAGCTCTAGGGGGTTCGAGAAGCAAGCGCACCATGTCAGAAAGCTGCTAAGCCCGCTCCCTTAGTACCAGCTCTAAAGCCAAAGAAATAACTTAATCCGACTCCCTGGCTTTAGAAGTGTGGAGACATTTTTGGTAACTGCACTCGATGCCAATCCTGGCAGTGCTTAACAAAAGCTTGTTGAATGAGTCCTATAGAATTGATAATTGTAGTTCACTTCGATGTGCTTCACGTGCTCCCCGTTTTACTGTGGTTGGTTAAAAGATTGGAGAAAACTGGGGGTTAGTTAAGGGGATTTCCCAGGGTTTGGCTACTAGTGCCATTCCATTTAAGCGCTCCCCTAACTAAGACTCCGTAACTCCAGTTTGTTTTCCAAAATACCCGAATAATGCAGCTAGTACGAGATTGGGGAAAGTGGCGGATCTGAACCCAGGCCTCTCTCCAAATCCAGGTCTCCACTCCGTACTAGTTCCTTCTCACTTGAGAAGAGAAACCCCTTCCCCCACATTTACAACACTCAGCCAATATTGTTTCCCTTTTGAATTCCTCCTGATAGCTTCTTTCCTTCTTTCCAAATTGCCCTCTTTTCTCTCCTTCCTGGTTTCCAATATTAGCATTAGTTCTCTTGAAATCTAACATCCTTTCTGTAGTGCACAACAAATCAGTCAATCAAGTATTAATCATGGGTTTGCCAGACTATGCATCAGGCTATTGGGTATACAATACAAAGAATAAAATACAATACACAGAATCTTTACCAACAGTTTACAAATCCTTTCTTTGCCAAGTTCATTGTTGCCTCAGCTATCTCAATTTATTTCAAACATTAGATGTATCTTTAACTTTGATAATCACACTGTTTAGTATTGTATAGGCACCATTTGAATAAATACATTTGACTTTTCAGATATTTTTCCAGTTCAGGCATCTCTTTTCATTATCTGAACGGATATTTTTTTTTTATTTTAACTTAATCAGAATTTTTTTTTTAGGTTTGACCCAAAATAAGGTGGAAATTAATGCTTGATTTTTGTTTTATGACTGAACAGGTTAAAAATTACAGTCATAAAAACAATTGTCAAAATAACTATATTGACAATCCCTATTCTGTAACATTAACTTTATATCCATAATCATTTTTAATGGGTTTTTCAAAAGTTTCTTAACTTAGTTCAGATCCTGCTTCGACTTACTAGCTATGTATCCCTGGGCAATTTACTTAACTTCTGTTTGCTCAGGTTTCCTCAATTGTAAATTGGGAGTGTGGCATCTACTTCTGGAGGTTTTTTGTGAAGATCAAATGAGATGAGTTTGTGATGTACAGTATTATGGATATAGTCATATAGCATAATCACCTAATAGGAGCTTCACTTTATTCATCTATAAAAATCATGTGGTTGGAGTAATTTGACTAATAAGTTCTCAGCTCCCAAAACTTATGATCTAAAGAAAGAAAATGGAAAGTGAAAAAGTAATTACTTGAAAATGGGCAAAACTTATTTAGTAATTAAAGTTTCATAGTACCAAAAATATGAATGGTAGTTGTTGGAATAGACGAGACAGAAATTAATCTAGTGCAAAGGAAAAAAGTATTTGCTTCCAAAATTAGGATGGATTTTAGTCACTCGTATTAATGTGAGTGCTTCCTGAGCTACTCATAAGTTATTTTTGGAATGGCATAACCATTTAGTAGTTATTTTAGACCTTTTATATCAGATTCATCAAAAAATTTTTATTGATCTGTTTCTGAAGTATGAGGAAACGATTTTGAAAAGATACAGCTTATTTCTGCCTTTAAAAAACAATTGAAATAATTCAGAAGCTCATAGCTAAGTCACTGATGCAGAAATAGACATGCTGCTAGTGTACAGAAGTATGAACATTTTGCTGGATATGGTTGCCCAGTTTACAAATTTAGCATATTGCCCTTATAAACTTCTCTCCATTCAAGTCAAGTTACACTGGTTTTTGAGGCAGATAGTATAAAAAATCTTTTTCAATTTCATCCCCTTTACCACTCACTTCTTGAAAGTATTGTCTTTCTCCTGCCACAAAATATGTATTTAATTCTTTTACCCTTCTCCCATTCAAGAACAAATGAAAAACAAAATCCATTACAAAGATGTTTGGTCAAGTGAAATAGATTGTTTGATTCTCAATATTTACAGTATACTGTCTAGAGTAACTTCTGGAGTGGTGACTGCATCCACTGCTCCAATATCTATTTCTTTTAGTAATGAAGGATGCTGTACCCAAAGTTTTGAATTGTCTTTCTACTCATGAAAGACTCAAACGGGATTAAGTCATGGTAAAGATAAATTGTGTAATGCTGTTTGTTGTGTGGGTCATTGATGGTAGGGAAGAAATAACCTCTATTCTGGTTCCTCATCTTCCTCTTCTAATTCCCTGTCTCATATAACAACAGAAAGTTACTTACCTTTGTAGTTAACTTTCTACATTATTTCAACCTCCAATTATCTGAAGAGTTATCCTTAAAAGAACACATTTGTTAAAAAAAAAACAATTCCTTTGTTGAGACAAATCTTATTTATCATCTTAATATTGAATATTGAATAAACTCAGTTTCTTGTCATGTAGGAGCTTTCTGGTTAATCAAGAACTTTAATGGAAAGTTACACCACATTCAGTATTTGCATCATTAGTACATTATAACTGTACTATAACTTAGTCCTTTGATTCAGAAGAGTTCAATGCTTCTGAATCATAATAAAAATCAAATGGAGATATAGAAGTTTGGGGGATTTGTTGTTTCTATAGTTGACTTTGGAAGATGAGATTTTTTTTTCTTTTAGACAAATCTCAAATCTGAGCCTTGAGGACTAGTGATTGGAGACTTCTGACTTAGGGATGCAGAATTAGCCAGTTTTTATTGTATTTGGGTGGCATTTAAGTTTACCATTGCTGTCTTAATCATTTTTACTTTATTGCATTTCTGAAGAATTGTCCTTTTGGATTAATAAGCTCTACAGTTCCAAATGTAATAAACATTTAACAGGTGAAAGGTGAAGAAAGTTTTGAGATGTTAGGTAGGTTACTTTTAAAAAGAAAATATTTAATTTTTGAATCCAGAATTAACATTTAAGAGCTAGTGCAAAAAAAAAATTTTTTTTTTCAATTTTAATTGTATTCCCTTGTGGTGCCAAAATCATCCTAGTATTTTCTCTGTTATGCAACATGGGAATTACTAGAGCTATAAACCTCCGGTTTGGCAAGATTATAATGCAGAAAATCAAGCCAAGATTTAAAGAATAGTTATGAGTATCTCAAATTGAGAAAAGCATTTGCAAAGTATTTCTTTTAATCTTGACATTTACACTCAGATCAAGCAGGACCAGCTGTTCCTATTTGCCTAAACTGGAGGTCTTACTGTCTAAGTCAAACAACAGAAATATAACATATATACATACATATATGAATATGGACTTCTAAGTTCCTTCCTGAACTAATTCATTTAGAATCTAAAGACACAATATTCAAGTCATCAAGGGATTCATTTAGAATCTAAAGACACAATATTCAAGTCATCAAGGGACCTTTATAGCCATCCAGTCCCTCATATTCCTAAAAGGAATTCTCACTCTTACAAACCTAGGAAGTGGTCATTTTTTGGCTAGCCCATGCTAGAAGACCTCCCAAAGAGGGTGCTTGAAGCAACCCCTTTTAGTTAGCTTTTAGACAGCTTGAATGGTTAAGTTGTTCCTGTCATCAAGTCTAGATTTGCCTTATTAAAACTTTTACCCATTTGTACCTGGTTCTTCCCTCTGGGGACAGACAGAACAAATCAAATTCCTCCTGCATGTGATAGTCTTTCCAATACTTGAAGACTGTCCTTATGTCTCCTAAATCTTCTCTTTAATTTAATTTTTTAACCTTCATCTTCTGTTTTAGAATCAATACTGTGTGTTGGTTCCAAGGAGGAAGAGCATAAGGGCTAGTCAGTAGTGGGTAACTGACTTGTCCAGGACCACAAAGCTAGGTAGTGTCTGAGTTCAAATTTGAACCCAGGACCTTCTGTCTCTAGACCTAGCTCTTAATTCACTGAGCCACGTAGTACACATCTTTCTCTCCCCCCCCCCCCCCCCCCCCATATTCTCTTGAAGCTAAATATGTCCGATTCCTTCAGTGGATCCTCACATGGTATGAACTAGAGGCATTTCCCTATCCTGGTTACCTTCCTCTGGATGTTATCCAGCTTAAGGATATCGCTCTTCCAATCTTGCCCAGAACTGCCCCTAGTGTACCAGATAAGATCTGAGGAGAGCAGAGGATGGTGGAACTCTTGACTCCCTGTTCTTGGAAGCCCCGCCTCTCGATGTACTTTATTAGCTACTCAGTTTCACTGCTGACAGTGAGCTTACAGGCCACTAAACCTTGAGGTCTTTTTTTTTTTTTTCCAGAACAACTGTTGGCTCTCTAGGCCTCCTGGCTTGTAGAGGTGATTCTTTATATATACCATATGAAGAATTTGCCATTTATCCTCATTGAATTCATCTAGAAAAGACCTTATTTAGTCACATTTATGGCATTAGCTTTTGTGCCTGCATTTTTTTTAACTTATAAATGCTTGCAATTCAACCTTTACATTAATATAGGTTTAAAGAAATAATGGACTCCACACTATATATAAAGGTGAGATATTAGGCTGTAGGAAACCCTGCTCAATATAAGCTTTTAAAAATTTGTAATGTAGTTTCACAATCACAACTATGGTATTACACTTATTCTGGGATACAGAATTAAGACTTGTAGGATATAACTTATTCTGGGAAGAGAGCTATGCTTTGGTAGTCATAAGTGATTTTTATGATTTATTGCTCCTTGGACAGAGATATAAACAATATGGGTGAAGAGCATTTAATAACCCTAAATTATAAAAATGTGGTTTGGCTACTGCTAAGGAAAAGTTGTTTCATATATATATAAATACAGAGTCTCAGGTCTCCTATCTACCTACTCCTACCTACACACACACATAATTTTGGTAATACAGTCACTGAACTATTCTTGAAATTTCTTGATTTAAAGTAGAAATTTATTTTTTATGCTTTAAAATATCAACATAGCATCACTATGTATCAACATACGTTGAGTTTTCTTGGGTCAAGATGACTAATTGTCTTAATGACACCCTCTATCTTTGATTACTTTTCTAAACTATGTTGAGACCTTTCTTGTTAGGTCAGCATGAGTACAGCATTATCTGGCCACTCTGTCTTAAAGCAGAATAGAATTTGTATATGTCAAGATTTTTTTCTTTTTCAGGCATTTGTAACATAAAAGGGTTTTTATTCATTTTTGTTTTGGGTTTTTTTTTTAGTGTACTGTTCAGAAATGGGTCAGTTGCATTTGTTTAAAGTTGTCCCACATGGACAGTACTACTTTTAAGAGCTCCCCTGTGGCTGAATGGCTTGTAAAGAGCCATCTATATTTGGGACTATTTGTCCACATGAGATTATTATGCTCTCAAATTTCAGAATTATCTTTGAAAGGAATAAGTTAACCTTCCACTTTTAGATCATAGTGATATTTTCTTCTGCATAGTAGACATATTGTCATTTTCTTTGGTTCCTTAAAGAGTGTCATATAGTAATATAAATGAGAAAATACAAAAAAAAATATATTCCACTTACATTTAATCCTTCATTTCTTTCAGATGCACAGAAAAAATAGTGGCAACCAGTAAAGGTAAGACTTTATTACCCTTTCTTGTTTACTTTTGATTAATTTGTAAGAAGAGAGAAAATCGTGTAATAATAGTTCATTTTCCATTTGAAGAAGCCTTTGCTTATTAGTTGAAAAATATCCTTTGTACTGTGCTGGCTATGGGTACTCGACAAATTTGGAAAACTAATAATCTCTTGTGTGCCACTTTCCTTTTATGACCTGTTTGAAGAATTATTAGTCTTATAATTGATATGTTGGTTATCTTGACAATAATGTAGCATGGAACTATAGCTGTTTCAGAGCTTATACCATTTTCTGATCCTGCCTAATTGCCAGTTCAAGTCTTTCGATGCCAATTTTTAAACCCAAATAATCGTTTTGAAGTTCCATCTTTGGTATGTTCCTCCCTGGTCCAGGGCTCAGATCCCAAGGATATCCAGTCCTGCTGCCTACATATATTTAATCTTTCTGTTCTTAGTTTTTTGGGGATTCGAGAATGGGAGGTTATGTATAATATATATACCTCTTTGGTGTGCTTAAAAGTTGCCTAATGGAGGAAGAATATGCTTTATGGCATAGTTTTTAGGAATATAGTTAAGGAAAACTAGATTGTAGGGTGAGGATTGATTGCTTAGCTTCTTAAAGTTATAGTAAACTTTAATACTCAGATTAAGTAAAATTTATGATTTCTTTTAAATTATACTTTCATGTATTTTGAGGGTTTAAAGCATCAAAAATGTAGACACATAAAATAGCAAAATGAGTGTGTGGCAAGGAAATCTTGTCTTTTGTCATTACCTTATTTCTTTAAGGTCCATTGCCAATAAAAGAAATAACTCTCGAGTCCCATTACCAGATAGAGTGAGGCCAGAATAGTTCTCAGATTCAGCTTCTCACAAACTCTATTCCTGCTGTACTCCCCCACCCCCAAACTTCTCTACCTCTGGAACTTCGGGGAAATCTTTTGCTACTATGATTTCAGCTACTATAAATGAGCAGTTCAACTCCCACCCCAGGTCAGTTGTGTTCTAAAGTAAATGTGAGGAAAGCATTGCCCTTCTTCATTCCCCTTCTCTCTTTCCCTGACATCTGACTCCTCCGTCTTTATAAGCAAAAACCTGAGAAATGTTTGCAGCTTCTCTTCCTGGTATCCCACCTGGCCTTTTTGTAGCTCCACAGCCATTCATTAGAATGTGCAGAAGTAATCTCCTTGGTCTCTCTTCCCTCACCATTATTCTATTTAAGTTTAAACTGAACACTTACTTCTACTAAAGATTTACAGTTTCCCTTCTTTGACACTTTAATTCTCAAACATCTTTTATCTTATCCTGCTAAACCAAAGCCCTCAATATTTTTTTAAATTTTATTATCATGCACAACATTTCCATATTGGTCGTTGTTATAAGAGCACACTTATGCAAAACTAATACCCCCAAATAAAGCCATAAATACACACTGATGTCATTTTCTTGAGGATCTTCTACTACTTTGGTCACCCTTAAACTTCATGTTATGGTGCTCCTAGCCATATCTCTGTGGGATCTTTCTCCATAGTACCATCTCTTCTTCAAACACATGATTTCCTCATTATGCATCTTCTGGACTCATATGTTTTTAAATATATACTCCTACAATCCTGGTTTGCATTTTATTCAGTCTGTTGCAGACAATGTGAGAAACACTAGAGCGTAGATAATGTATTCCCCCCTCTTTTGAGTGTTTCATAGAGAATGTAGATATCTCAATTGACATAGAGATATATCTGACTATATATCTATCCAATTTCCATGTCAGGAGGTTTGAACACCAGAGTCTTCCCCAAACAAGGCTTTCATAAGCTATATAATAACTCATCTACTTTGATAAAAATCATTGCCTTTCTCTAGTTTCCCTAAGAGTCTTGCTAGAATTTTCATTCTGTTGGCCCTGCCGATGAGAACTCAAATAACACTTCCCTATCTTCTGTATGGAAAATATGGATACTAAGTAAAGGATGCTGGGTTATGAAAACTTCAGAGGAGCATAACTTAGTGGAGAAAGACCTGACCTGAGAGCCAGGATGACTGCATTCAAGTCCTATCTCTGCAAGTCATTTAAACTCTAATTCAGTAAGATTATAAATTGAAGATAAGGTGCCAACCTTTGGAGACATCTTCAGTGGTGGACAAAGGTTCCTTTTCTGAAATTTTCAGTCCTTAACTGTAGAGGGCCTAATAGGAATAATTTAAGGTATATTTTGTAAATAACATTTAGGAGGAGCATAGTAACAGCAGCAAAGCATTGGCACAAATAACTGAAAGATAAAAGTATATGGTGTAAGGATAATTTTTAGATTTTTGACTTAAAATCTAAATAAGTGGTTGCCATGGGAAATTCCCAAATATGAAAAATACCCAAGTCAGCTGGGGATTTATGGAGATTTTAATTAATATAAATGAAGGAATTAAGAGAGAGAGTGAGAATGAGAATGAAGTAGTCTAAAGTGCTCTGGCTCAGCAATAGGTAAAGGCCTTGGCCAAAGTTGCCTCCCTGAGCGTTGGGGAAAGAGAAGTCAGGAGTCAGTCTTATTACTCACCAGGAGACCATTTACAAGCTGGGTTCCAGTCCTCCACTCAACTTAATTGCTCTCACTGACTTTTTACCCCTTTCCTTTTAAAGAAATTTTCTCTTATGTCACCACCCCTAAATTTTCACATCTACCAATCACAGTAGATGCTTTTCCCCAGGACTGCCAATTCTTAGTTCTCACCTTCTCTGGTTAGATTATGTCTTCTGAGTACTTCACACCTCTTTGTTAAGCTTGCCTTTTGTAAGTTACTTGACCTTTTTGTGATTAATTTAACCTTTGCAGGTACTTAACACCTTTTTGTATTAGATCTAAAAATAGACCTATCTTAATGTTCTAGCTTTACTATAAGGTATGAGTTTTAAAAGTTCCCAATACATTCCTGATTTTGGTTAGACCAAGTATCTCCATTGTTACAATAAGGGAATAGCTAAACCAAATCTTCTAAGGTACAGGTCTGAGTAGTTTTTAAGATTCACAATGGCAATGCTTTTCTCATTTTACCTTTCCTAAATGATTAATTCCCTAGAGGAGTTTAGTAGAAGGATGTCAAATTAATTTTTTCCCCCTTAGTTGAGCCAGTAAACTTTCATGTAATATAAAATTCTACCTGGTGATTTCTTTGCATAAATAACAAATATATCCAAGAAATTTCTCCTTTTGATACAGACCTGTTTCAGTGTCTTTCTATATTAGAGAATATTTTTAAATTATTATTAATTGAAGCATTTTAAAATAGAAAAGTCCTAGGATATCAGGGATTAATGTTACACATTATGTATCAAAGAGGAGATAAGGTGGGCACACCAAGAACCTCAATGCAGAAGCTCAGTAAGTGGTACAGAGATCCATGGAAAGGGGGAGGGCAAGGAATCAGGGAAGACTTTGTGAAGGTACCATTTAAAGCCAAGCTTTCTGCCTCCTGAATCTTGGCTCTGGGCTCTCTCTTGACTGTCCCACACACCTAGGATGCTTTCCCTCCTCTGCTCTTAACAACCAACCTTTCTAGTTTCCCTTAAGTCCCAACTAAAATCCACTATGGAAAACTTCCAAGCTTCCCCTAACTTGTCTTAATTCCACTGTCTGCCTTCTCCTAATTATTTCCTATTCATCCTGTCTATACCTTGCTTTGTATATATTTGTTTACAAGTTGTCTCTCCCTAAGTTGTAAGTTCCTTGAGGGGGCCTGCCTTTTCCGTGTTTTGTATCTCTAGTGCTTGACACTGTGTCTGGCATAGAACAGGTGCTTAATAAAGGGTAGGGACTAGACTGAGGCTCTGGACAAGGCCTTCTGATAGAGTAAGAACATAGGAGACGGTTCCTGCCTTTAATACATAGTATTTCATGAGTGCATCAGAGTTACCAAATAAAATTGTATATAGACTTCAGTTGGCAAGGTTTTTAGTTGTTTGAATTGGGCTCAGTATTTAGGAGAAAGCTCTTGAAGATTTTTTGAGTAGAGTTGTGCTGTGACCAAGTTTATGCATAAGAAAAATTATCCTGGCTGTCTTGGATAAAGGAGTACATCAAGCTGGGATCTGTGTTAGAGTGGTAGCAGTAGGAGTAAAGGGGCAGGAAGGAGGTATTTTAAAGGTGGCATAGAGAGGGCAGTTAAGTGGCTCAGTGGATTAAAAACCAGGCCTAGAGACAAGATCCTGGGTTCAAAACCAGCCTAAGACACTCCCTAGCTGTGTGACCTGTATGATTCACTTAACCCCTATTGCTTAGCTCTTAACACTCTTCTGCCTTGGAACCAATAAAACAATTGATTCTAAGATGGAAGTTGAGGGTTTAAAAAATAAAATAAAGTTGGAATAGATCAGTCCTAGATCCTAGATGGAGAACAAAGCATGAAAGTTAACCCCAAGATTATAAACATGGGAGACCTAGGCAAATGAACTGGATTTGTGAAATCAGGAGAAGAAACACCTCTAGGGGGAAAGGGGTAAATTGGAGTTAGATCCTGTCACCAGTAGGAGTTAGAACTAGAAATAGAAATGCTAAAGCCAACAGTTGAGGGTTAAAGCTCTGGGAATGAGGGAAGATTTCCACCTGGTAGAATAATAAGAGAGAAAGATGGGCAAGCACAGGCCCTTGGATATACCTACAATATGAAGTCAGAAAGATTGGAGGAGAGTTATTTCCACGTTAATTATTGGGGCAGGGCACCTGTTTAAAGTTGAAGACAAATAAGAAAGAATTATATTAGGCTTTTTAGGTTCCATCTTAGAGTGGTTGTTGCCAATGATTTTGAATCATTCTGTCCTGTTCTTGGCATGTGGACCAAATGCCTCTGTTTTTAGTATTGTGAAAATGACTGGTTCCTTTGATAGAAAATGACTGGTTCCTTTGATGCTGATAATTAATAAGGAATATAAAATAGCTGTAGCATTTTCTGATTCAAGGTGAAAATGGGGCTATTTTTGTTTATTTTTGATGGCATTTGTTCTGTAAGTTATAAGTTTGTATTTAGTATCTAGAGTCATCAGCAGCCCTCCTTCTTCCCCCCCCCCAAAAAAAAAGTTTTAGATTATTTTATGTAATTTTTTTCTGCTTTTAATGCTTTTTGTAAAATGAGCATTAAGATGCTGTAGTTGATGGACAGAATGCTGGTTATGTGAAACTTTTTTTAAAAGGTTTACCACAAATACAACTTTTGGTCAGTGTTCCAAGGAACCATTTTCAAGGTGGTGTTAATCTTTAGCTATTTAGGAAGATGTGATCATCTATCAGTCAGTCTGTCGTGTATCTTTTTTAAAATTTCTTAATGCAGAGTAAAATAGTCAGAAAGTAAAGGAAAAGGCTAAAGAATTTTAAAAGAAAAAAGTGGATTTATTTTCTAAAACATACGATAGGGAAGATAAATAATAAGATAGTATCATAGTCCTGGATTTTAGAGTTTGAAAGGGCCAACCCTTTGTTTTACAAATGAAGAAACTAAGTCCAAAGAAATAAAAAAGGCTTGCTCAGGCTCTTCAAGGAAAGAGTGGCAGAGCCAGGGTCTAAGACTATAACCTTGACCTCCAAATCCAGCACTTGTCCTGCTATTCCATGTTCCTTCCACATTACAATCCTTTTAGAACTTAAATATATTAGAGCCTTCTATGGCCAAAACCTTCCCCATTTAGTTTGGTTATTTCTTTTTTTTTTCCCCTAAAACCCTTACCTTCCATCTTAAAATCAATACTCTGTACTGGTTCCAAGGCAGAAGAGTAGTAAGGGCTAGGCAGTGGGGATCAAGTGCCTTACCCAGGATCACACAGCTAGGTAGTATCTGGGGGCCAGATTTGAACCTAGGACTTCCAGTCTCTAGGCTTGGCTCTCAATACACTGAGCCACCCACCTGTCCCTGGTTATTTCTTAAAAAACAAACTTTCTCATTCATGATTAGGCTCATGTTGGAGATTTTTCCTATGAGCCCTATGATTATAGATGCAGAGCAGGAAAAGATCTTAATACTTGTCTGCTTCTTCAAATGACAAACTTGATTCCTAAAGACAAAATCACTTGGCTAAAGCTTCTCAAATGGTCAGAAGCAGGTGGGGTTGAGCCTTGGATTTGTGGATCCAGTGCTCTTCTCATCTGCTAAAACCTGTACTGGGCTGCCCTGGCAGAGTCTAATGAAATGAAAAGACAGTGAAAAGGGATTTAGCAGAAAAACACAGGAGGAGGTTGGAAGTGGGAGCAGTTATTATATGCAAACTTGTTGAATTTAAATAAAGAAATTAAATGTTTAGGGAGATTCGTTGTATATACTAAGGAAGAGCATGGCAAGACTTTAAAAATAGAGGTTATTTTAGTTAATATTTTAGCAAAATTTTATTTTAAAGCAATATTTTAGTTTGGTTTTAAAATATATGCAAACTAATTGACATTAGGAGTTTTTGTAGCTTCAAAATTAAAAGGGATTATTGATTCATTTCAACTATTTGATGATCAGCCTTGTTGCAGTTCATTTCAAGCAATATCAGGGTGTGGGCAAGCAAGAGCTTATATACTTTGTTTAGCAGAAACCCAAAGATATGAATGCAACCTGTTCTTTCAGGGAGGGTGCAGATAGTTGAGGAGACAAACCTACATGCAATCTATTCCCAAAGAAAATAAAATAGGTTAGGTATTATAAATAGAGGTACATACCAAGAGCAGTGGGAGTTGACTTATTCTATAGATTTTTCAGTATCTTGATTTCTTCCTAAGAGAGGAATATAGTTTAATCTTTTTAATGCATTTTAAAGTAGTTCACTCCACTGACTCTTGAAACTTCTGAAATGTCCACATGATGGCAATACTGCTTTGGGAGTAAGACCAAGGGGAATGCTAAATCTTATATTATAGCAAGGGCTCCAGAACCACAGAGCAATCATCTAAGGACCATATTAGTTGAAAAAAAATATTTTTCATTTTGTTTTTAAGAGAAAAATAGAAATTGCCTTCTCACTTTTCAGTTAAGATAGGGAAACATACTTTAATGGGTAATAACATTGTGACTTTGGACACGTTGCATTTTTTTTTTCTTTAAGACCTTGATTTTTCTCTGTAAAATGGAGTTGGTTTTGATGAAAGTCTGATTTCAAAATGAGTAAGCATTATCAATATATTTAAATCTTAGAAAGAATGCTGCATCATTGAAGTCTTGTCATTATTTTCAGATGGGAAAAACTACTACTTGTTCAATAAAATTTCTAGCTTTGAAATGAGAATATTGTTGCAGAAGACATTAAAAGTTTTATTTTCACTTCAATAAGTACATGTGATTCTGCCATGGATGAAATTGAGCCAAGTACTGAATTAGAAAATTGGTGTTCTCTTGCACATTTAATGACTTAAATTAGCTTGTAAAGAAATATTGTTTTATAACATCATAGAACTCTAGACCTTAAAGTGATCCAGGAAATAATCTAGACACTATGATCTGAACTTCTCTTACAAATGAAGAAACAGAAGTACCCACAAGTCAGGTGATTTGTCTGAAGCCAATATTAGTTATTAGCTGGTTTGGGACCAGAACTTGCTAATCATAAACCTTAGCCTGGTAAATAAGTTTCCCAATGCCATTCTCCATTCTGCTTGAGTGATGAAAAAGGCATTTAATAAATGCTTCCTCTACATGATACTGTGCTAATAAGCTTTGGGGGAAATTACCCTTGCTGGAGGTTTCAGCTGTAAGTCAGCTGGGAAAGGGCGCAGTAGACTTTAGGATTCAGTGGTAAAGCAGATACTTGTGCATTTCCCATCATGTCATTTCCAGCAGTAAAACCATTTGGCAGGGCCAACAATAGGGTTTCCTCTGTCTTTAGGAGCTATGTCTCCTCACAAGGAAGAGTTATAAACCCTACAGAGGGATTTGGCAGGATTTCTCAATGAATAATGACTGTAGGGACTTGGCTGGATCAGATTTAGAACCAGTGCCTTGCTGTTTGATGGTAGTTTGGGTTCTAGTTTCTTTTTTTTTTCTCGGCATTATAGCTTTGGACAAGTCTTTTAACTTTTCTGGCCTACAGAGATCTCATTGTCAGAATCCCTGACTTGCTTCAAGACAAATGTCCAAGGTATCATCTATCTCTGAGGTATAAGATTTGATGCAACAAATACTGAGTTTCTCCTTATCCAGGGCTTGGTGTTAGGCAGTGGAGATATAAAAAAAGACTATTCTCTGCCATCAAGAAGCTTACATTTTAGTAAGGGATTTTATATGAATGGGGATACATACAGGATTATTTGAGGGGAGAGAGAAAACATTAAAGATTACTCGGATCAACTTGGAATTTGATTGGCTGAGCTAAGCCTTAAAGGAAATTAAGGATCCTGAGAGTACTGGTAAGAAAAGGTAGACATTCCAAGCATGCTATGTGCAAAGATAATTCTGTAAAGGTAGATGGAAACCAGAATGTAAGTGCCCAAATCACAGACATTAAGGAGCCACTGAAGCCTGTGAGCAGAAGATTAACAAGATTAGACCTATGATTTAGGAATTGGGGGTGGGGGGGGATACTGGAGAAAGGCCAGAACAGAAATGGAGACCAAATAAGCTCCTGTGAGAGTTTAAGCAAGAAGTAATGCTCTATTCATTTTTGGTAGTAGCCATGAGAATATGAGTAAGTGGGGGGGGGGGGGGAAGAGATGGATTCAGGAGATTGTTAGAGGTAGGTTTGACAAGGTGGGACATTATTAGATATGAGGATATGGGGGGAGGTGTTAAAGTTGTCACTGTAAATGATGGGAAAGATTATTGTTCCCTTAACAGACATTAGAAAGGTAAATTGGAGGGAAGAAGATTTCTGTTTTAGACAGCTTTTGAAGTACTGACTGTACATCCAGGATTGATTTGCATATTCATTCATATTTGTATATACATTTTGGAAACAACTGAAGTCATAAGACTTGATGACTTCAAGTGTAGAGATTATGGAGAAAAAAGAGAATGCTCAGGATATACTTAGAATATCCCAGCCAATAAATCATGATTGGATTCAGTAAATGACATTGAGAAGAAATGGAATGGTCAGACAGGTGGGAGAACCAAGAAGAAGCAATAGCATGAAAACTTAAGAGGAGAATATTCAGGGGCAGAAGGAGGATATCAGGGTCATGCCCTTTCAGTCAGCATTATCAAACAATATAGAATTAAGAGGGGAGAAAGACCATCACATTTAGCAGCTATGATCAAAATTTTCATCTAGGTGATTTAGTTAGAATTCAGGTGTACAGGATTAAGGAATAAGTGGGAGTTGAGGAAAATAGTAGGTGACAGGGGTGGTTTCTTTTTACAAGTATAGCCAGGGAAGATGCAGGATGATGGCAGCATCAAATTAAGGTTGAAATACCTGGGCATGCAAAGAAGGAAAAGAAGTATTCTGTGAAATAGGGAAGAAAATGGAAACTTATAACTGAGATGGCCCGTAGTTTCTCAATTAAAAAAAAAAGATTCTAAAAAAGAACCATGCATTAGGGATACATTTAAAATCAAACAATAAAATATTTTTAAAATATATTTTAAAACAATTACAAGATGGAAGAGGAAATGTTTGGAACATAGCTGGTTTGAAAAAGAATCTCTACGGTCACAATAGCAGCCACAATACTGGAAAATAGGGGTGCGGATCCATTGTTGGTACAATTTAGAACCACATAAATAAAATCAAGTTGGCAAATATTTACTAAACATCTATGGACTAGGCATTATAAGTGCAGGGAATAGAAGGAAGGCAAAAAAAAACAGTTGCTGACTTCAAGGAATTCAAAAGCTGATGTGGGGGGAGAAAACATGCAAAATTTCTGTGTATAGACACATACATACAAATACTATCAGGATAAAATGAAGGTAGTTTGAGAAAGAAGGCACTAAGATTAAGAAAAAACAAGAAAGGTTTCTTGCAGAAGGTGGGAGTTTTTTCTCCCAAATTAGTAAGCACTGTGCTAAATGCTGACTATACAAAGGACAAAAGGCAGTCAAGTCTAATAGGAGAAATAACAAATGGCTATCTGCAAGATAAAATGGGAAATAATCAAAAGAAGGAAGACACCTTAATTAAGAGTGAAAGACTTCCTATATTCAGCAGAATTTTAGCTGTAATTTTAAGGAAGTCGGGGAAGCTAGGAGGCAGAGATGAGGAGGGAAACCTTCCAGGCACAAAGAACAGCCAGAGAAGGTATCCAGAGCCAACAAATAAACATTGCAAAGAAGCCATTGTTGCTAGATCAGAGGCTGTATTTGTATAAGATGGAGATGGCACCTGAGATGTAAGAAGACTGGGGAAGGGATGGCGCCTGGGTACTGAAAGACTGAACACCAAACAAGATTTTGTATTGGATCCTGGAAGTGGTAAGGAGTTTAGGAACAATTTCCACTTTGGCAACTGAATAAAGGATGAACTAGAATGGGGAGACGCCCAATAGCAATGTTATTGCATTGGTCCTGGTGTAAAGGGATTGAGAATTTGCCCCATAGTGGTGGTGGGGGTGGGGAAGCATATTGGAAAGTTAGAGTGGTAAAATTGAAAGGCCCTGATAACTAGTGGGATATGGGGTGAGACAGAGTGAGAAATAGAGGATAATACTTAGGTTAGGGATGAGTAAGTCGATTTGAGAAATATCAACAAAGAGATGATCATTGAATCCATGAAGATTGTATAAAGTAGTATAAGAGAAGACCCAAGGCAGAGCCCTGAGACCCATACACAGTTAAGTGGCATGACCTGGGGCATGATCAGGCAAAACAGATTGAAAAGAAATGGTCAGATAGGTAAAAGAACCAGCAAAGCCTTGTCAAGAAACCTAGGGGGAAAAGCTTCAAGGAGAAGAGAGTGATTGAATGTGTTAAAGGCTACAAAGAAGTCAAGAAGGATGAGGATTGCGCCAACGCCTTTGGATTTAAAAACCCTTGGTAACTGAAGTGAGCAATTTTGGTTGCATGTTAAGGTCAGACAGTGAGTTGTAGAGATTTGAGGCTGGGAGAATGGATGGCCTTCTCTAGGAGTTTAGTCACGAAAGGAGAGGTGAAAAAGAGGATGATAGTGGAACAGAAAGATCAAATGAGGGTTTTTTGAGAATGAAGGAGAGAGACATGGGCATTTTTGTGGGGAAGCAGCCAGTAATTGAGGAGTGATTGAGGATCAGTGAGACAGTGGAGATGATAAAGGGGGCAATATGCTGGAGGAGATGGAGTGGAATGAGATTTGTACAGGAGAGAGTTTGCCTTAGCAAGGTAAAGAAGGACCACTTCTTCATGGGAGAAAGGGGTGTAGGAGATAGTGGAAGACAACATCTGAATGATATGTTGAGGAAGAGGAGGGAACTGGGAGCTTGTGGCCATGGTTTCAGTTTGTTATTGTTTCAGTTAAATATCAGGTAAACTTCTCAGCTGAGAGGGTGGAAATAGAGGTAGGCATGAGAGGTTTAAGGAGAGGAGAAAATTTGTGGAAGCAGACTTGAAGGCAACCAGGAGGAAGGTTTCAAGCATGGGAAATAGCCTATAAAAATGCACGGAATTAAGAGATGGAAGTTTTTGTGCAAACAACAGTAAGAGATCCAGTGTCAATGAATTGTACAAAATCATTCTTAATCCAGAAAAATCATTCAATTATGCAAACCCTTTGGTTCTAGTAGTGATAACACTAGGAAGCTTATAGCCTAAAGAGGAAAAGGATTCGCGTATACAAAAATAAACATAGCTCTTCATAGTGATTAATGACAAGAACTGGAAACTAAGGTTGTTCTCATCAATTGGGGTTATAGCTAAAGGTCTGTGAATGTGATAAAATATTATACCCTCAAGAAATAATGAAATTCAGAGAAATTTTGGAAGACGTGTGCAATCTTGTAGAGTGAAGTGAGTATAACCTAGAAAATAGCAACAACAGCATAAAGGAAAACCAAAAGACTTCAAAGCTCATAAGTGCAACGAGTGGCCATGATTCTAAAGCACCAGAGAAGATTATGGGCTGCATTTCCTTGGGCTGAGGTGATGTACACATGGTGCAGAGTGAGCCATATTTTAAGCTTGATTTTGCTTTATTTGTTTCTTTATCTGTACATAAGATAAGTGTTTTGTTCTTCCTTCAGTGGGAGGACGGAGGAAGCTAAAGAACAGTAAGATGAGAAAGAGGAGCATTGAGGCACTTTTTTTAATGTACAGTAAGAAACAACAAGGTCAATTGAAAACCCAAACAAGCAATTTGGCTTTGAAAATAACTATGGCGGAAGTGGAAGGGTGGCACAGCTTTGGGCTTGAATGAGCTCTTCCTTGCCCTGCTTTGTACCGGAAGTGCTCGTCTTATATTTAGTGTAAAGTTGAGGATTTTTAAGAACCGACCTGGGGGGGAAGCAAAATGTAGGAAAAGGAGAAACCCTAGGCTCTTGGGCCACATTAAGAAAAAACTAGTGTCAAAGACTAGGGAGATGACGGGCCCCACTGGCCTGCTCACAACCAAAGGCAGGGGGGAGGAACCGCTGTGGTCCTGCATTTAGAGCCCTATCTCAGGTTCTTGAAAACTTTTCTATCTATTTTGGCATTCTACCTATTATTTTTTCATATACAGGCAAAATGACATAGGAAGAGATACAGAGAGGAGCTTGGAATTAGGAAGACATGGTTCAAGTTGCAAATCTGCCTCTCACACCAGTTGTGTGACCCTGAGCAAGTCCCTTATCTATGCTGAAACAGACATAGAATCTTGTTATAGTGCTGGCTTTGGTTAGCATCACCTAATGAAAGGCTTTTAGAACTTCATAGGAGACATAGCAAAGTTATACTATACTTTGTGACTTTATATAGTTATTAATGAAATACCATGATGGGCACATCATTCAGTAAGCATTAAATGCTTAAAAATATGCTAGGTAGGCTTTTAAATGAACTGTTGAAAAGGAAAAAATAAATTCCTGTCCTATTACTTTGGTAATTTTAAGGGCATTTTGCATTTATGATCTGTGGTCACTAATTATTGGTTCTTTCTATTCCTGTTAGTGTAGAAAAGGTTAGAATGAAAGAACTTGAATTGCATATGGTTTCTTTTCATCCCTCTTGATAGTGTGGCTTCTTTTTAGCCTACCTGGAGGATGACTGGATTGATTGATGGATCTATTTTAAAAATCAGAATGTCTAATTTATAGCCTCCCTTTCTTTATTGGATATAACAATGGTATTTAAACATCATGACTATGTTTCATATAACTGTTAACTCACAGTATTGTGTGTCCCTTTTTTATCTTAGATCCCAAGGAAGAGAAAGAAGAAGAAGATAATTCTACCCTTGCTCAGGAAGCTCCTATTGCTGCCTCTCGGCCCAGCCGAGGCTGGCGTAGCAGCAGCAGGACCGCTGCCTCACGGCATTGTGATACAGAGAACACTCGAAGTTCAAGGTCCAAGACTGGCTCCTTGCAGCTGATCTGCAAATCAGAACCCAATACAGAAGAGCTTGAATACGGTATAGTGAAAGTGGAAAGTGGTTGATTGACTATTGGCTGAAGTAGGTTAATTTGGGAACATAAAGAGCTTTCTCTCGAATATCTTCATTATGCTTATTTGTGGGTCTCTTATCAACAAAGATGGAATTAATTGCATGTATCTTTTTCTCTCCAGAGATAACAGAAGAACAACAGTCTCCAGGAGGTGGAGTAAGGTAGGAAACTTTCTGGATACACTTTTTTATTTCATTTGGGACCATGGAATACAGTCAATTCAGAAGCTTATTTTACATTTTAAAATCTGTTTAATTCTTGGTGTTGATTCAGACTTTGTCTTTTTGTTTTTGCTTTTATTAATTGATAGTTGATACCTAAAACCTCATTTTCTTCATCTACAAAACAGGGTTTAGACTAAATCTGTAAGATCTCACCACTTAAATCACATGAACGTAGTTATTTTCTGGATTAAGAACTTTTTACTCTATGAATTTAATATGAAAATGTATTAAGCCAATTCTTAAGGAATTTAAACCCTTACCTACCATCTTGGAATCAATACTATGTATTGGTTCTGAGGCAGAAGAGAGTGGTAAGGGCTAGGGGGTCAAGTGACTTGCCCAGGGTCACACAACTGAGAAGTGTCTGAGCCCAGATTTGAACCTAGGGCCTCCCATCTCTAGGCCTGGCTCTCAATCCACTGAACTACCCAGCTGCCCCCTCCCTAAGCATTTCTTAAAACAATTGTGCAACTTCTTTTGCATCTGAAAGATGGTAAAAGGAAATATAAAAGATTATTGGGGGGGGGTCATGTTTTTTAACAAAATTGGCCTTTCTCATTTTACCTGAGAATAAATATGTTCAGATTAGCAGTAATTTTCCAAGTCACTGTTAAGTAACCCAGAAATGTTTGTAATAGCAGAGGAGAGATCTCAAAATTTAAAACTAGTTTGTTTTAATTTTTTTAACAAAGTACTTGTTTTGATGATAGAGTTGTCACTTCATTAAAAACCATAAAGAGTTAGAATTCTGAAATAGCTGAGAATCACTGGGAAAGGGGGCAGTTAATCTTTTAGGAGATTAAACTATTGTATCCAGATTCTCAGATACTATTTTTTATCAATTTTAGAGATATCTGTTAACTTAGGGGAAAGTTAAATAAATGTTCATCAGTTCCTAGAACTAACAAGCATTTTAGTTTTGTAAGAAACTTGAACTATAGTTACTAAGCAATTCCCATCCTTTTTTAGTTCCTTTTTTAGTTTTATGTTTTTATGCATATACATGGAACATGTGTGCAAATACACTCTTTTTCTAATTTCATCTTGAAAGTAATGGCTTGAAGAAACAACTGACTAGATTGCCCGAATAAGAAACCTAGATGAACAGTTAGGTTTATTGAGTAGAAGCTGTAGAATTTCCATCGCCTCTTTTGTTTGACTTTCTCCTTTTAGTAGTGATGAGGAGGAGGAAGAAGAGGAGATGTTGATCAGTGAAGAGGAGATACCCTTCAAAGACGACCCAAGAGATGAGACCTACAAACCCCACTTAGAAAGGCATGCTTCAAATTCCATTTGAAATGTAGTGATGTGATGTTTTGTTTTTATGTAATATGATTGGGGTGCCTTGTCTATGTTGCATGCTTTTAATTGTCTTTTATCATGTTGGTTTAATGTATAGGCATATATTAGTTTCAAATGAATGCACCCAGACTTGTTTGTTTACATATCCATTTTCTCTTCTTTTACCCCTTCCCAACGTTGTCTTCCATTCATATTATTTCAGGAGTAAACTTAACCCCAAATCTCACCATCCAATACCTTTGCTACCTAATTGAATGTTGTCAACTGCCTTGTCACTTTTAGAAGAATTATGGTTCCTTCACTTTTTAGTGAGATTTGTCTATTTTGAAGACATCTTGATATAATGCTTTATAGTAACTAGAATAGTAGAAAAATAATAACACTTTAGATTTGCAAAGCATTTTCTTTGCACCTGGTATGAATGAAAATTCTCTTAAATGTCTATTGTGGCAACTAAGCATTTTGGACAGAATTCATATTGTAGGAGCTTGGGAGGAAAGGAAGAAAATGTTAAAAAAAAAAACTACCAGAATTTAGAGGAGGGTTCTTTGGAAGGAAATTTGTCATTATAGCATCTTGAATTCAGCTTTATCCCCTTCCTAGAATCCCTTACTGTCATGTATTTGTGTTCAGGGAAGCCCCTAAGCCACGGAGAAAATCAGGGAAGGTGAAAGAAGAGAAAGAAAAGAAAGAAATTAAAGTGGAAGTGGAGGTGGAGATCAAAGAAGAAGAAAATGAAATTAGGGAAGATGAGGAGCCTCCTAGGAAGTGAGTAGGAGATAATAATTAGAGATGTAAAATTACTGGAAATTTTGAAGCCTTGGAAATTTCATTTTTCCTGTGGGGTTTTTTTGTTTGTTTGTTTATTTTGTTTTGTTTTTAAAATAAATGAGCCTGAAATTTTGGGGGGAAATTGAAATATTATGATCAACAATTTTTTTCTTCTGATTTTGATGATTGCTCAAAAAGGTATCATTTAGATTAGTGGTATGGTGACCTTAATTTAGTCTTTCTGCCAGTAGGATGGCATTTCCAGGAAGTTGGCATGACCTTCTATGAGAGTTTGATTAATATTTACCTTCTTTTTCCTTGGATGGATGGGGTGGAGAATATTTCCAATCCTTTCCCTCTGAATTAGAACTGTTACTTTTTTTTTCCCCTATAAAGATTCTTATCTTTATCGTTTGTAAAGTTTTTCCCACTAGATAATGATTCTATAATAATATGACATTGGTACTTTCTATCTAAAGGAAGAATTCACTAAAGGGCATAAGCACCTAACTAGGAGCTGGATTTTAGCCGTGGCCATATGCTTCTTTTCCATGCAACTTGCCATGAACTTTGTGAAATTAGACTAGATGATCTCCTTCTGTCTGATAATCTTATGTGGGCATCAAAGGCATGATCTCTTAGTGTGAAAATTGGTCCTTTACATTAGGAAAGAAAGAAGAAAACCAGTGTTTATTAAGCACCTACCGTGTGCTAGGCACTGTGCTAAGCACTTTAAAGATGTTCTTTCATTTAGTCCTCACAAGAACCCTGGGGTGGGTACTATTATTGTCCCTCATTTCTGGTTTTAAGGAAATCACGGCAGGTAGATTAATTCCAGGGTCATACAGCTAGTAAGGGTCTAAGTCTGGATTTTTACTCAGGCTTGATTCCAGACCCAGTACTCTATCATCTATACCACTAGATGCAGCTTTCATTAGGAACCTAAAGTGGGGAAAGTCCTTAACCTTTCCATTCCATGAATTTGAAAATAATAGACAATAGAGATTTTTATGAAATACTTTTGTTCTAAGTGTTTTGGTATCAACTTCTAGATTTTATAATTAATGGATAAGGATCTGCATTTATAGAAACTGCTACATAGCAAACATGGTCAGTTGTCCTATACTTAGAATGCTGACTCCTAAGCATTCAGAGGTAATTCTATAAGTAATAGCGAAATGCCATGTGATTCTGATTACCAAGGGGAAAAAATTGACATTGTCTTGTATTAGGATATGAAATAAGTTAGAACCCAAGAGTAAAGGATTCCATGTTAAAAGTATGAGCGATGGTCACAATTTTAATAGAAATGAGCCTCCTCTGAAGTTACTAGTACTTTGTTAGACTCTTCTCTGTTCATTTTACTTCTTTAACTGAAGTTGGTATCACCAGATTGGTCCAAGGTAATGAACTTTTTTTTATTCACAATAACTCCTGAAGTTACTTTCATGGGGGGGGGGGGGGTGCTGGTTCAAACAGTGTAAGCCATACCATACCCACAATAACAGTTTTCTGAAGTATTGACAATATAGTCTTATTCCATATACCTTTCATAAAATGCTTGGGGAAAATATGTAATGTTTTACGGATGAAACTTAATTTGAGTGATTGAAATCCTATCCTAGAATTTTAATTTTGTAAGGGATTTAGACTTCATCTTACCCTTCCCCTCCTGAAGCATAAATTCTGTCCCTAATTGATAATTTCAAGTGATGGTATATTAACTCCCCAACAAGCCCATTACCTTTTTTTTTTTAAAGACAGTTCTATTACAAAGCTTTTTGTTTATCCATTTCCTTTCTTATGACTTCCACCCTTTCATCCTATAAGATTGTTTACCAGTTTCTCTGCTGAAAAAAATTTATGTATAAAAACGCTAGCTATGCTTATGTGAGTATAGAGTCCTGAGCTTTAAGGCAATTGGAGTTTGGATCTCTTTCTAATAGTGACAATTGCTTTTTTTTTTTTAAGAGTTTAAAATATGGAATTCATTGAGAAAATTGAGTTGTTAACTTATCTACTTTAAATAGAACTTTCTTATATAACAGGTTTAGGATAAAGCCTTTCAAGGAAAAAAACATGACCACTCTTCCCAACATTATAAAAATTTCCAATTTTGTGCAGATCATTTGATTTGTGAGTTGTTTTCCTTGCTGCATATGTGTTATCTAGCATGTCTCACATGTCTCACATTTTACTCTTGACTATATGTCTTCAGATGATTCCCTTGACTATGAGAATAATTTTTCAGCTTTATTCTGGGATACATTGAAAATCATTCCATTTGTCTCATTTCAGGAGAGGAAGGAGGCGAAAAGATGACAAAAGCCCACGGTTACCCAAAAGGAGGTGAATAATATATACTCCCATTTTTTCAATCCTTCCTTGGTATACATCTGAAGGAATTTAATAGCAAACCTTATAGATCACTAATACTAAAGTTGATAAAATTCTTTGTTTAACTTGTTTGGGCTACTGGTTTAAAATGTTGTACAAGTCCCACTAATCATTTGGTATTACCTCAAATAAAAATTCTGAGGATACTATTCCCATATAAATTCCAACTTTTCATTCCTTCTTAGCATTGTTCTCTTTCTCTCTTTTTGAAATTATTCCCCTAACAGGAAGAAACCTCCAATCCAGTATGTTCGTTGTGAGATGGAAGGTTGTGGAACTGTTCTTGCTCACCCTCGATATCTGCAAGTAAGTAAAGTAGCAAAATGACCAGTTTCCCTTCAGATAGAACCAGGAAAAATTTCGCCTCTACTTTATAACCTTCAGTAGAGTCGTGTAGGGGCCATGCATGAAAATTGTATAGAATTGCCAGTTTTTGTCACAAAACTAACTCTTAAGCTCTTTGGAATCGCCTGCTTGATAAAATTATTCTGATAGCAATACCAGATCTTAAACTGTACTATAAAACAGTAATGTTCAAAACAATCTGGTACTAAACTTGGGGAAATAAATTCAGCAATAGTGTTTGATAAACCCAAGATCACAGCTTTGGGATAAAAACTTACTGTTTGGCCAAAACTGCTAAGACAATTGGGAAAACGGTATGGCAAAAATTAGGTTTAGAACACTGTCTCACACCCTATACCAAGATAAGATCAAAATGGGTGTATAATTTAAACAAAGAGTGAAGTGATATTATAAGTAAAGTAGAGGAACATAGAATAGTTTACCTGTCATATCTATGGAGAAGGGAAGAATTTATGACCAAACAGAAGATAGAGTATTACAAGATGTAAAATGAATAATTTTGATTATATTAAATTAAAACGGTTTTGTACAAACAAAATCAGTGCAACCAAGATCAGAAGGGAAGCAACTAGGGGAAAAATTTGCAATAAATTTCTCTGATAAAGGTCTCATTTCTCAAATATATAAAAAACTTAAGTTAAATTTATAAGAATTCAGTCATTCTCCACTTGATAAATGGTCAAAGGATATGAATAGGCAGTTTTCAGATAAAGAAATCAAAGCTATCAATAATCATATAAAAAATGTTCTAAATCCCTCCTGATTAGAGAAATATAAATTAAAACAACTCTGAGGTACCTCCTTAAACCTATTAAATTGGTCAATATGACAATAAAGGAAAATAATAAATGTTGGAGGAAGTGTGACAGAAACTTCATTGCTGGTGATGTTGTGAATTGATTTGGCCATTCTGGAGGACAATTTGGAATTATGCCCAAAGGGCTATAAAAGAATGCATCCCAAAAGTCTGTATCCCAAAGAGACTTGTTTGTACAAAAATAAAGCTGCACTTTTTGTGGTGGCAAAGACTTGGAAACTAAAGGGATGTTCCTTAATTGGGGAATGGCTGAACAAATTGTGGTGGTATATGATGGTGATGGAATATTATTGTGCTGTAAGGAATGAGCAGGAGGATTTCAGAAAGAGCTGGAGAGACCTACATGCATTGATGCAGAGTGAAATAATAAAAACAGAACCAAGAAAACATTGTATACAGTAACTGAAAAATTGTCTTTGCTACTAACAGCGATGCAAAGATCCAGGACAATTATAAGGGACTTATGAGAGAATGCTATCCACATCCAGAGAAAGAACAGTGGGAGTAGAAATGCAGATAAAATAATTTGGGGTTTTGGTTTTATAAGATTATTCACTTAAAAATGAATAATATGGAAATATATTTTGCGTGGTAATACAATAACTCAGATTGAATTGCTTGCCACCTCCATGGGGGGGAAGGAAGAAGATTGGCAGACAAATGAATCATATAACTTTGGGAAACTTGCATGTAAATTTGCTATTAAGAAATAGAATAAAGACAAAATTGAAAAAATATTCTGGTAGAATGACTTGTCTACCTGGGTTTCCTAGTCAAGTAAACTTTTTTAAATCTAAAAATCCATTTCTTAGATACTTCTGCACTATTACTACCCTTGCTTTGTTGTGTTTTAATTTCTTGTTACATGGCTTTTTTTTTTTAATGACTTTTATTTGGTGTTTTCATTCAAGGAAAAATTTCTACATTTTCATCATATTTCCTTTCATTTTCTTTAGCACCACATTAAATACCAGCATATGCTGAAGAAGAAATATGTATGCCCTCATCCCTCCTGTGGACGACTCTTTAGGCTTCAGAAGCAGCTGCTGCGACATGCCAAACATCACACAGGTAGCAGGATAGCATCTTGTAACTGAAATTTTCTTTCCTCTGATGATGAAAGCAAAACATTGATTGGCCTGCCTATTTAGGCTAAAATATGATCATAATCTATAATTTCATAATCCTAATATATATGTATATGTATATTAGTGTGATCTAAATTTTTATAAAATATGGTTTACATTACCATCAATTTACTACTCTGTTAAAGGAAATAGAACAATGAAATCAGCATATAAATTTGTCGTCTTAAAATTAAGAGGATTAATGAGTTGTTTTGGTCTGTTCAGTAAACCTGTCTTTGATTATCAATCCAGAAACCATTATTAAGTTTCTTCTAAATGCCCTGTTCCCTGATGTGTGACTGTGGACAAGGCACTAAGCCACTTTTCTCTCAATTTGCCTGTAAAACGAGCTGGAGAAAGAGATGGCAACCCACTCCAGTACTTTTGCCAAGAAAACCCCAAATGGAGTCACAGAGAGTCAAACATGACTGAACCTATTGAAAACAATAAGTATACAGTCAAGGAATAAATTGGCGAGGGAAGGAGAGAGTGCATGTTGGATCAGGGTAGATGTAACTTGAAGAAGAGAATGAGATGAGGCTGAAATGCATCAGAAACTTGGTGAAAGAAGCTACATAAAAACAAAAATTAAGAAACAATGCTAGATGTACAGAAGGGAGAAGACCCATTTATCTTTATGTTAGGAAAAGTAATTGCCATATGAAGAGGCTGCTTGTTGGGAAGAGCTTTAAAAGTTAAACTGAAGAGTTTACATCTTCATCCTAAATGGAATAGGGAAATAGTGTGAGTAAGGGAATGCCATTGTGAGATCTGACCTCATTTTGGGGGAGTTGCCTTTGCACCTATGCGAAGGATGGGCTGGAGGGGAGAAAATTAGAGACTTGAGGCAATTTCACTAGTTTAGGTGAAATATGACAGAGGTCTGAACTAAGGTGATGAGGAAAGGTGTGATATGTGTGGGGCAAATCAAGTAGTCAGAACTAACAGCGTGTTGGTAAGGCCCTAAAACTCAGAGGGGAGAACAAGTGAAACTACATTGATACAGGAGAAAAGATGGGCAGGTTTTTTCATGGATTTAAAGGATTCAGAATTGAATTGAGAGTGCTCCAGATTAATTTTATTTGTTTAAATTAGATTTTTCCCTAAAACATTTTCTTGATAGAAATTCACTTCTTAATAGAAAATAGAAAGTGACATTGTTAGATATGTGTATGTTTCGATTGTTGTAATGTACTTGCAGAAATGGGAATTTGGAAAGGATCGCATTTTCCATTGGAAGATAAATTTTTCGAGTTGATTTGAGTGGTATTGACTGTGACTTGGGTTTATTTCTTACAAATAATTTGTGGCAAATAAATTTGAGCAGCCAGGGTGAGAAAAGGTGGAAGGCTGCACCTCATGCTCTGGCCACAAAGTTCAGCACCTGCTGCTCATCTGTGTAACTTGTCCCCAAGGAATCCTACCTGATCCCTACTAGGCGGGGCAGGGTGGGGGGGAGGGACTAAGAATTGTGAGGGCAGATGTTCTAGAGCTGGTCACCAATGACAGTATGGAGGAGAGCTAGGAAGAGGGATAATAGAAAAGCTATTTGGTTGAAGACTCAGTACCTAGTTCTAAGGTTAATTTTGAGACACTAGAAAGGCCTATTCCAATAAACTCTAGAACCCAAAACTGATGCTCTTTTCCTATCAAAAATAACAAAATGCTTTTGGTATCTCAGATTCATTAGAGCAAACATCTTACCAAGGTGCTTTCACAGATTTCTAATTTTGTCATGAAATACTACAATTTTAGGGGGGAGCTGGGTAGCACAGTGGATTGAGAGCCAGGCCTAGAGATGGGAGGGCCTGGGTTCAAATCTGACCTCAGATACTTCCCAGCTGTGTGACCCTGGGCAAGTCACTTAACCCCCATGGCCTAGCCCTTACCACTCTTCTGCCTTGGAACCAATGCACAGTATTGACTCTAAGATGGAAGGTAAGGGTTTTAAAAAGAAATTAAATCCTACAATTTTAAGGAAAAAAGATCCTAGGATACAAACTTCTAATACCAATTTTAAGATTAGAATTAGTAATAATAACAACAGCATTTATGTAGAGCTCTGACGTTGGCAAAGTCCTTTGCTATTAATATCTCATTTTATCCTCACAGTCACCCTGTGAGGTAGGTGCCTTTATTATATTTTTTAGATGAGCTTCGGGCCTAAAATAGTTAAATAACTTACTTGAGTCAGAAAGATAGCAAGTTTCTAAGACCAGATTTGAATTCTGGTCTTTCCTGACTCCAAGTCTAGCCCCTCTGTTTACTGTGCCCACCTCACTGCCTACAATTCTGGTCATAGGATTGAGACTAGGATTCCAGTTCTTTGCTACTATGTGATGGAATAAAATTTATCGGATAATAGTATTTAGGGTTGTAATTCTTTCTCATTGGATTTTACTTCAGATAGACCTGTTCTATATGAAAATTCCCTTAGGACTGACATTTTCTTCCATTTGAATAATACAGGCTTTTTCCTTTTTTTAAATGTAATTTTTATTGGTGTGGGAAATACAACTTCCAGTGCTTCTGCAGCATTGAGGTATACTTTTATTTGGTGTGAACACATTTATGGCAATGAGTTTTCTGAATTTATCTGAATTGTTATTTTGGGTAATTGCTGGTTCTATATTTTAAACTGTTCCCTCTTGGAAGGACCTAGCAGCATTTATATTCTCCTGATGTAAACTTTGGAACCCCAGGGTCACTGCTATACCATAGTTAAGCTTTGGAGTGGGACATGGGTAGAAAATGTTGGAGAATAGTAAAAGAAAGAGATGGGGGTTGGGGGGGGGAGGGGGGACTGGGTGGCTCAGTGAATGGAAAGAGCCAGGCCCAGAGATAGAGGTACAAACCTGGCCTCAGATACTTCCCAGTTGTGTGACCCTGGGCTTAACCCCCATTGCCTAGCCCCTACCACTCTTTTGCCTTGGAACCAATACACAGTATTGATTCCAAGATGGAAGGTAAGGGTTTAAAAAAAAAGAAAAAGTAATTTGGATTCTGACTCCAAATATGGAATTGCAAACACCCTTTTTTTACCTTTAGATCAAAGGGATTATATTTGTGAATACTGTGCTCGAGCCTTCAAGAGCTCCCACAATTTGGCAGTGCACCGGATGATCCACACTGGCGAGAAACCATTACAGTAAGTAAATATCAATCTGAGTAAGAAATGCACATTCTATGCTCAGAGGATCTGGAACCCAGGTGAATCAGATCCTTCTTTGCAAACATGCCACTGGCCGAAGTCATACTGACAGCTGCTCAGTTGCAAGGTAAGCATTTTCTTGAGTGAATTAGTTCCTCATCATCCTGTGTTTTGTCATCTCTTTGAAGTAGAAGACTAGACGACAAATCCAATCCATTTTCCTTCTAAATTCTCTCCCTTTTCATTTGAACTCGGTCATATCAATAATGAACCCTAGAATGTGTTAGCACCAACTTTTATCCTTTTCTGTTCTCTTTTTGACAGACTGGTCCTCTTGCTTCTCTCCTTAGGTGCGAGATCTGTGGATTCACCTGTAGACAGAAGGCTTCCCTCAATTGGCACATGAAGAAGCATGATGCAGACTCCTTCTACCAGTTTTCTTGCAATATTTGTGGCAAGAAGTTTGAGAAGAAGGACAGTGTGGTGGCCCACAAAGCAAAGAGCCACCCGGAGGTGCTGATTGCTGAAGCTCTAGCTGCCAATGCTGGAGCCTTGATTACCAGCACAGATATCCTGGGCACTAACCCAGAGTCCCTGGCCCAATCCACTGATGCCCAGGGCCTCCCCCTTCTGCCAGAGCCCTTGGGGAACTCGGCCCCTGCAGAGTGCCTCCTGCTAGATTCAGAAGGGATGCCCAAGGCATTCTGCAGCGGGGCGGAGCGGGTGAGCCTGATGGCAGATGGAAAGATCTTTGTGGGAAGTGGCAGCAGTGGAGGCACAGAAGGGCTGGTCATGAACACAGAGATTCTCGGGGCCACGACAGAGGTTCTGATTGAAGATTCAGACTCTACTGAACCGTAGGGGGCATTGGGACTATTCAGACTTTGTATTTAAAAAAATGGGGAAAAAAAGGAAAAAAAAATTACAAAGTTAAAACAGATTTAAAGTACTAGTAAAAGTAACTGAAGGGCCTGCTCCTCCCAATGTGGAACATAGCACACCCTTTTCCCTCTATCCTTCCGCCATCAGCCCCTTTATGAAAGTAATGCTGCTTTCACCAGTGATTAAACAGAAGAAGCTCTCAAAGCAAAGTGAGGGGAATCCTCACGCCCAATTCAAGCCAGACAGACTTGCTGACCTTTGGCAGACCTCTTCCCCCTGCCTTTTCTTTTCTTTCCCTAGACTGTCATTTTGATGTGCTTGGCTTCTTATTCTTGTAACAGATTCCTGTCCTCTCAATTTTATCTGCCCTTCCACCCCCACCCTCCCTTATTGCAGCTCTCAGCCTCATGTTCTTATATTTCCCCTGGATTCGGAGCTTACCTTGGCACTTTAGGGTCCCTCCTCAGGGTGAGCTATCCGACAGTCCACATCCTTCATCCTCATCTCCTTTCATTTTCCACTGAGCCTTTGAAAGGAAGGATCCATGGAGACCTCCCCCTCCCCCTTTCCTTTGCAGCACTTCCAGAGAGCTCTCAATGGTGCTCACTTGCTTGGCAGCAGGTATTGTGGAAAGGGAGGAGCTGCCCTTCACATATTCTCTGACTAGAAAACAGAGCTCTGTGTTGGAGAGAACCAGGAGTCCCAGACTGATGACAGAAATGTGCACTTTGAACATATGTTTTTGTGTTGTGGAAACGCAATTCCTTATTTATTGACGAAAGGTCTGATTTTTGTTGTAATTTTTTTGTGGGGCTAGGAAAGGGTGAACAATTCTGGTGTGGGATCCTTCCCATGATAGGTACTTTTGGAGGCGAGACTGTAAGGTATAAAAGATATGGCCAGTCCCTGAATCATAGTTTTATAGTATCCTCGAAGAAGAGCTGGTCCTCAGCACTAAGAGTTGACACAATAGCCTAGTGATCATTTGAAAAATCTTTTCAGGGAAGAGTGAAAGGCTTAATGAGAATTAGTGCCCTCTTTGGATTTCTAGAAGCACTGAGGTTTAGTGTTTTTGAGAGAGAAGGGCTGGTTCAGGGGAGGAACTACAGAAACCAGAATCTGTTGGTTGGTTGTTTTCCCTTTACACCTTAGGTCGTTAATCCCCCAATTATGGCTATGCTAATCATTGCTTTGTCATTGTCTGCTTCATTCCAGTGCCCTCTAGTAAGATGCTGCCACCCAAGGGGGCAAAGCACTGGCATCTTGTGATTTGAGTACAGAAAGTACCCAGCTCTGTTGCTCTCTGGTGGTTTTGCCCTTTCTTCAAAAGAGGTGAGGCTACAACAGATAGAGGGATGCAGGCATTTTGTTAACTGTCATTATGAACTGGAATCTGGACAGGGGAGGGGAGTCCCCACTGTCCCTTCTATCAAATTTGTATACCCTGAGGACTGTCCAGGGGTATGCTGCTTTATGGAATAGCATCTGGTAAAACTTTGAACCTTCAAGAAGACCTTATGCCTATCCAGTCTTATTTTTAGAGCGTCATAAGGGCAGTGGTTGTCATTGAGAAGGGCTTTACATGTACCTCGAGTATTAGGGCAGGAAGACTTGCTCTATCCCTTGGGAGAAATATGTGGCAACTGTTGGAGATAATGAAGGCTTGTTGGAAAAGGTGAGGAACAGCTGTTTTTCATGAACACTAAAAATACAAAAGTTATCCATTTTCTGTCTTGATTTTTCTTTTCTCCCTCCTCCCTTTCCCACCCCCTTGAAGAAAAGGGTGGCAGCAAAATGTCATCTTTGAAAGAAGCTTGACTTTTCCCACTTCTTCCAATGCAGGCCTGCCAGGAGAATGGGGGGTGGAGCACCCACAGTGGACAAGTCTCAGATGCCCCATTGTTTCTTAGATCTGCAGGCCCTTTGCTTTGGGGGTAGAGAGTAAAGGGAGACAAGGATGGGACCTGATGTGAAATATGCTTCCCTTCCTGGTGGCCAGTTGACCTGGTATGTGGGGACATTTGAAAAGGCCATGAAACTTGATCAAGTGGGGCCACTGGGATACTGTTGTCCCCCCTCCCCATGCAAAGGCCCAGCCTGTACTTGGTCAGGGTGGATAGTATCTCTCCCACCCCTCATCTGTTTGGCCCTTTGCTTTTTTTCCTCCATACATTTCCATTGCGGTGCTTAACGTCTCCCCCCAGACTCCACTGCCACCCGCCAGAAGCAAACCAGATGTGGCTTGTCCAAGGAATGGGGGAGAGCTCTATGGCAGCTTCTCCTCCCACCTCTCAGCTGACTAGTGTGAACTCTTAGACACTTCCTATCTCTCTTCTTCCTTGTCCCTTTTCTCTGCCACCATTCACATGCATGCGGTTTGCTTCGATTAAATTATTGTAGTAGTTTGCAATAAATACTTTCTATTTTCATGGGCTTTATTTTAGTTTCCCTTTGGGCACATTTAGGGAAAAGAGCATGATAGGGAATTGGGAGTTGATTTCCTGCTCTCTTTCTAAACAAGCTAATACCTTGCATCCTTCCCCTTTCTGTTTTCTTCTCCACTCCCCCCTCCCTCCCCTAAAGTTGACTTAAGTGCACTTCCGAGGAGCCTTACATGCACATCTTCTACCCCTGGTCCGGAAACAGTCCAATCCTGTTGTATTTAAATTGTGTCTGTTTTAGCCGAATGTTCCCCTCTTGAATGGACACACCTGGCACATTGCACTGTACCTCAGAAGTAGATGACTGGTCCACACGAGGCTGCAAGGCAAGCAGGGAGCTGTGCTTTCTCCTTGTTAAGAGGGATATCTTGGGATCATTTTCACGTGGCTGAGACCCATCTTAAAATGGGGTTCAGATAGAGGTTTGGATGTGATAACTGTCCATCAGGAACTGGGCTTTGGAGGGCATAATGCAGCTTCCATATGGAAGTACCCGTACCAGTTCCGTACCTGCATGGGGCAAAGAATAGAAGGGGCACAGTTGGCTCTGACTAAGGTGTTTGATGACCATGTTTCCCCTTCTCCCTCTTTGTCCTCTTCCCTTCTCCCAGATGTAGTATTCAAGGAAGAAAGTAATGGATCAATTTTAAGTATTTTATTTCTCAAAGACCTCTCTTTTTGCCTGTTGAAATGTGTAGGACCCTTCTTAATTGAATGGGAGAGACAGGTACCTACCTGAACCTAGGTTGGAAAAAGTTATGTAAAAAAATTATAATAAAAGGGATACTCTGCTTTTCAACTCCCAGTTGTTTTCTCTTAATCTAGGTAAAACATAATGAAAATAAATGTATAAAGAAGAAAATAAAAGTTGTCTTCATGGAAGCAACCTGTCTTCCTTGGTTGTATGGGGTTGCAATGATCCCAGGGGTAGGAAAGGTTATGTTTCCAAGGCTGAAGGCCATGATTCTGCAGAAATGAGTAACAAAGTGGGGGGGGGGGGGGGGGGGCTGGGAACAACCAGTACTGGTCATTTCTGGCTCCATGTGGGAGGAACTGAAAGCTTTGGTTTATAGACTTCCAGGTGGGGGGCCCTTGAGGAAGCACTGGAGAGAGGGGAGATCTGATGACTCTTAGGACATATTTGAGGATCAAGGGCTCAAATACAGGCAGCCACCCTCCTCTGCCCTGTATTTGGTTCAGAGGTGGGATGCTGCTGATCCACTCACTGGGGGAGCTCGACCTCGAATCTGGCCAGTTTTGTGCCATTCCTTTGGCACACTGGAGGGAGATTAGGGCTTCATCTTGTCCGATTTGACTAGTAGATGGTGTCCAGTGCCAACACACACTCTTTGGGGTCTTGGTTTGTATCATCTCCCTATTCTCTGCCAGGCCTAAGGACCCAGAGAAAACGCTGTTCTTCATTTCATCTTCTGCCTTAGAGAGAGGTTCTTGGGGGGTAGTAAGGGACTCGGGATTGAGCACCAGAACAGAGAGGAGGTCCTGAGTTCAAATGTGACCTCAGGCATTTCTTAGCTTTGTGGCTCCAGGCCAGTCCCTTGACCCCCATGTCTAGCCCTTAACCACTCTTCTGCCTTGGGACTGATATTTGGTATCTTGTGTGTTCTCGGGTAGGAGTGGAAAGAAAGATCCTTATGCTATCCTATGGGCTAGGCCACGGGCTTACAAAAGCATCTTGTAGTTGATTTGCATCCAGAATGGATTTAAATCTGTTTTGTTCTTTTAAACCTTTACCTTCCCTCTTGGTTCCAAGACAGAAGACTGGGTACGGTGAGGCCAGAAAACTGTCGAGCATTCTGTGCTTAAAAATAAAACTGGACTTCTTTACGGGGGGAGCCTGGAGGAAAGAATGAGATCTCTGAGAGAACGTCTGTGGATCTAAACGATGTTACATCAGACGGGAGTTTCCTCGGAGGATTCCAGTGATTGAGACCTTGTTGCTAAGGGCTGAGGGAGAACAGTAACAGGGTGCCATGCAGCGCTCGGGGAGGGAGCTCTGGGGAAAAGGCTGATGGGGTAAAAAGTGCCCTTTGTTCATTCTGCTGGCCTGAACATCTAGGAATGTGCTGCCACCTCAGAACCAGAGGGATTTCTGTTGTCTGTGTGCCATTGGGGTGGGGCTGGCCGGGGGTACCCCATGACACACAGGAGCTGAGCCAAGACCTCTGAGCGGAGACGCTGCAGGTGGCTCAGCTGGGCTTTGCCGGGGACCACTGCTAAGGGATGGCCTTCTCAGGGCAGACCCCGCTCAGCCCTCACCCCCGGGACCTCTGCACCCGGTCTATCTGGCTAGCAAGGAAGATCCGCTCAGACTTGACCACCCTGCTGGAGACGTATGTGAGTATCTAACTGAAATAATGGCTTCTTTCTTCCCCAGCTGCTATTGTCTCTGTCCCTCCCCAAGGTCCTGAGAGCAAAAGACTCAAGAAGCAGTTGGGGAAAGCGGGGTTTCTGCCTGTTGGGGCAGAACTGAACAGAACAGCAATCATTACAAACCATGGTTTGAGTGGACCTAGAAGTCAGCATTCGGGGTTCATTTGGGGCCAAGTTAGAAAAAGGGGGAGGTTTGCTGAGGCAGGGCTGGAGACGCTGATGCTCAGCTTTCTCCTGCTGTCTTCTGCCAACACCTTGATCTCTGGGACTGTGAAGGTGAGAGAGACAATAATCTGCCTCTCTAGGGATGTGATGTAGGCAGCTATGGGGGACTGAAGATGGTCTGGGAGATGGAATTTGCCTGAGATCTTTAGTTCATGGGATCACAGATTTAGCCTTTGGAAGGGACCTTTGGATGTCCTCTACAAATAGGGAAAGAAGCCTCGGGTGGCAGAGACTTGCCAGGAGGCCACAAAGTAGCAAAGCTGAGATTCATTGCTTTTCCATTCTCCCATATGGCCCCTATCCTTAACCCCTGCTCTGAATTTAGGGTTCTTGGAGAGATTAATAAGAAATAGGCTGAGAGTAGTAGGTGCAATGACAGATTACGAGGACCTCTTGCAAATTTGTCATGACAAGGTATGGCATTTACCCTCTGTATTCAGCCTACGTGTTTTTAAAGTTAATTTTTCCCAGAAGCATGTCTAAGTGCCTGCTCTGTGAGATCATGATTTTTCTTAAATTGGGAAGAGAGCAGCATGAAATCAAAACAAGTTCTCCCAGATTGTGACTACACATCCTCCTGATTGCCCTTGGACTTGGTTCCCAGAAGCCTTCTATCTCTCCCTCCCCTTCTGCCCCCCCCCCCAAATAGTATTTAGCTGTAGAAAGGACTTGTTACAAGATTAAATGAAAGCTAAACTCTAAATCCCTGAGAGGCTGTGCTGCAAGCTCTGGGTTCCTAAGCTGAAAGAGAGAAAACCTCAACAACCTCTTGAGTCATCCTTGTGAAAACAACTCTCCTTAAGTGGTGTTCTCTGGGACTGTTGTTCTCTGGGCTGCTCCCCTACATATCCTCTGAGGAGTTCTGAGTTCTCGTTTGCCTCCACTCCATTCCTACAGGGATCCTCTCACCAGTGGTGTGAGCATAGAAATATGGTCTAGCTTTCTAAATAGGTCACTGCTTCCTCCTTTTAATTTCTGTCCTGAATCCTTTCAAGACAGGCCTTTTTTAATTTGGGGATTTGCAGGCATACCTATAGCTGAGTTTAAAAGACTTCATGCTTTCCTATATTTCTTCTCACCCTTGACTAGGTTGAATATCAGGGCCTGAACAAGAGCATCGACCTAGACTCCATGGATGGGGTGCCGACGGCCAGCACTGACCGCTGGAGTGAGTTGACAGAGGCAGAACGACTACAAGAAAATCTCCAAGCTTATCGCACCTTCCACATGCTCCTGACCAAGGTCCTGGAGGACCAGAGGGCACAGTTCACCCCCACAGAAGGAGAATTCCACCAGAAGATCCACAGGGTCCTGCTCCAAGTGGCTGCCTTTGCTTACGAGATCGAGGAGCTGATGGGGCTGCTGGGACATCAGGCCCCATCTCAAGAGACAGAGAGCATGCTGAACAGTGATGGTCGCCAAACTTTCTTTGAAAAGAAACTGTGGGGCCTGAAGGTGCTGCAGGAGCTCATGCAGTGGACAGTGAGGTCCATCCGTGACCTCCGCGTGATCTCTTCTCCGGGCCAGAACAGGGTCCCAGCCCATGGGAGCCAACAACTCACCGAGGCCCAGCCGATGTAACTTCTCCCCTTTGTGGTTCCCTCCTCTATGGAGCAGCATTCACCACGTGGAAAATGTGCCTGTGTGGCTTTGGCGCTGCAATCCTCATCTTTCTCTTCCTCTTTGTGGAAGATGAGCTGGAGATACTTGGAAGGATTTGTGCAGAAAAGTCCATTTCATTCCATCTGAGGGCAGTAGCAGCCCCTCCAAGCTTGGCTCAGGGGGTGAGCCTGAACCCGTGACTCTTCCTCACGTCAAACTGACCAGATCACTCCATTAAGGGCAGGTGGATCTCCAGCCACCCCTTTCCCTCACTCCACATCAGCTTCCTATTCTTTGTCTATTCCTATGAGACAGGAGACCCAGGTGATGAAGGCAACATCTCAGCACCACCTGGTGACCACATCTAAAGTCCCCGAGCTGCGGTTATGGCCTATGCTAAAGAACCTCTCGTCCTTTCTAGGGAACAAAGGAAAAGGCTGCTCTGGGACCTCGAGGTCTCCTCCAAGAAAGGACATCCATGTCCTCTGGCCCTGCTCCACAGGAACTCTGGGATAGCATTTCTGATTTCTTAATCAAATGTCTCTTGCTGATGGTTACTGAGCATGAAGCTAGGCATATACTAACCAGATAACCTGACCTTATTTGGGGGGATTGAATGTACTTGGGGACAGTACAACTGAGATGTTTTCATCTGTGGTGGCCAATGGTATGCTGTTCAGGTGGAAAAACGGAACGCCATGGTTGCCATATTTATGGACTGGGTCACAAGCCAAGGGAAAGCCCCTCTCTGTTACAGAGGATGTGTCCTGAAACAATGAAAACTTCAACTAATGAATCAAGACAGCCTCAGAGGAGAGGGGATGGGAAGGGCAGCCACGTGGTACAGTGGATAATGCCTCTTCCTGAATTCAGACCTGACCTGGGACACTAGCTATGTGACCCTGGGCAAGTCACCTAACCTTACGTGCCTCAGTTTCTTCTCTCTAAAATGAACTTAAGAAGGAAATGGCAAACTACTCCAACATCTCTGCCAAGAAAACACCAAGTGGGGTCTTGAGTTAGACATGACTGACACAGGTGGGGAAATGGAGGGCAGGGTAAGTCCTGCCAGATTAATGAAAAAATCAGAACTGTGGAATACTAGGAAAGAAATCCCAGTATTACTTCTGAAGGTGGTATATCTTGTGAATTACTTAGTTGGTTAATCAGAGTAGATGAAATATAGACTATATGTTCCCCAACACTCCTGGGGTTTGCTGTTTATTTAAAATTGTCGTTCTCTATCAAATTCCCAGTAGGACCTAGGACGATGAAGGGGCGGCTTCTTCCTCCTCTCCCTTCCCCACCCCACATCCACATTGGACATCTTCAGGCAAAAAGCCAATGCCTATTTGTCGGGAATCTGCTAGGAAGTTTGTAGAGGTAAAGGCTCGAAGAGCTGCCCGCCAAGGTCTCTTTCACCTCCAGAACTCTAAGTCCAAGACTCTCCTCTTGGAGATGTTGACTACCTGGACCAAGAAGTAGTGGGACTCTGCTGGTTGCTAGGATGGGCTAAACGTATTTCTGATATCCTGTGGGTGCAGCACATCGGAAATGGGCTAAATAAATAGGAAAAATGTGATTGTAGAATTTAGACCTTAAAAGCCAATGGAAGAAGCAGACAGAGGGGATGTGGCTTGTCCAGAGCCTCTCGGGGAACATGCTGTAGAAGCAGAGGGTTGAGCAGTCCTAAGGAAAGGTGTCCTGAGAACAGAGTTGGAGACAACTCTCAGAGCACTGATAGCTCGAGATAAAGCTGCAGGACCCCACCTCAGTGCCTAGAAGAGAAGGGGCAGCTGGGTAGCTCAGTGGATTGAGAGCCAGGTTTAGAGATGGGAGGTCCTGGGTTCAAATCTGGCCTCAGACACTTCCCAGCTGTGTGACCCTGGGCAAGTCACTTGGCCCCCATTGCCTAGCCCTGACCACTCTTCTACCTTGGAGCCAATACAATCGTAAAATCTCATGTTTTATAAAGGAGAAAATTCTAGCCTAGAGAAGATGTGACTTGGCCCAGCATTTCACAAGGAATGGATATGTCTTTGCCCAAATGTAGGGGTTCCCTTCCCTCCCTCATTCCACACTGCCTCTTGAAATAGAAGAGGAGCTAACTCTAACCCTAGGACAGCATGGAGTGCCGCCAAGTGGTGGGTTCAAATTCTCCTAAACATGGCTATCTGATGACCTTGGGCAAGTCACAACCCCTTGAACCTCAGTCTCCCTCCATTTAAAATGAGGTCGGTTTAGTTCTAGGGTCTCCTAAGCCAGAAGGAAAAGTTGGTTCTGACCTTGTGAGTGTTTTCTATTCATTTTAATGAGCTCTTGGCCTAAATCTTAGTGCCCGGATCACCAAATTTTTCTTAAACCTGATCTTCCATCTAAGAATCAATACTGGGTATTTATTGGTTTGGGCTAGGCAATGCAGGGACTTGTCCAGGGCCATACAGCTACGAAGTGGCAGGGGCCAGATTTGAACCCAGGACCTCCTGTCACCTGGCCCTCTCATTGTTTATCATTGGAACTAAGACCACCTCAGCAAAGTCCACTTCCCTGTCCTGGTCTCTGTAGGGAGGCCTAGCAGAGCCCTGGAAGCCTCCACTCAGTCATTTTATTTCTTCTGTGTGTCCTGGATAGTGAGTCACCACTCACCAGCTGCTCTCCCTCGGGCGGGGGAAACAGAGAAGAGGCAGATTCCTAATAAAGCTGCAGGCTCTTCTGTGGGTTCCCCCAGGGGTCCCCAAGGCAGGGCCCCGCTGAGCCCAGGAGGCAGCCCTCTGGGCACAGTGGCCATCGGAGCCGGAGGAGAAGCCGGCTGTGTCCTCCGACTCCTGAGGTCTACACAGGAGGCACTGACGGGTCTTTGCAGCCTCCCGCCCCCTGGTAGTGGGGCGGCCTGGCTTTCCAGGCCACAATCCTGGGATCCAATCGCGGGGCTCCAGGCCGGGAAGCCTGGGAGGTGGTTCCTCGCCTCTTCTCTGGGCAGGATGAGATCGGCACAGGACCGCCAGGCAGGGTCCAAATACCCCGGGCCCCCCGCCAGAGAACAGAGGAGGCCAGCCAGGGCCCACCTCTTCCACCCCATCCTCCTTCCCTCCAGGGTGGCTAGGCTAGTCCTGCCTAAATCCCTCGGGGCGCTTAGCTCCTCCTCGGGGACTCTTCGGTTCATGCCGGTGACGCCCCTCTCTCGCCCCCACCCTTGGCCCTTCTCTCTAGCCGTGCTCCCTCTGGGACCTCATCGTCTCTGCAGAGTGGAGTCTGCTTATTGTAGGAGGAAGTGCTGGGCCGGGAGCCCAGGCTCTGCCACCGGCGAGCAGTGTGACCTTGGACAAGTCACTCCTCTCAGTCTCCCGTGGCGGCGCTGGCTCCAGGCTCCGTTTCTCCTGTAAAAGGAGGGCTCAGACGGAAAGACGACGACGCTGGCCAGGGTGAGAGCGTTTGGGTTTGCAGCTCGTTTTTCCTCACCACAGCCATGGGGAGAGGCGCCATGATGACCCTCGCTGATAAATACAGACCCTGAGGCAGGAGGACATGAAGTGACTTGGCCTGGGTCACACGTGTCGGAAGCCAGACTTCCACCCTTCTACCGGCCCCTCGCCTTGCCCTGGAGGTGCGGAGCGGCCCCAAGCCCCTCCCACCCGGCCCGGCTCCGCCCAGCCTGGACGGAAGTCCTCTAGGTGTGGGACTGCAGGTGTGGGAGCCCCAGCGGCTTCAGCCGGAAGGGGCGGGGCCTCTAGAGTCCGACCTAACTGACCCTGCGCGCTGTGGCGTCCCAGTGCCGGGCTCTCCCCAGCTGCAGACGCAGATGGGCAAGGCAGGACTTTCAGCCTGGCACCGCTAGAGGTCGCCGGAGCCCAGCATACAAAGGATAATGGAAGAGAGAAGCGGGGGCAGAGAGGGAGAGTGTTTTTTTCTGTCTCACACACACACACCCATTGCTCCGGTCCGCACAGCTACCTGACAGGGCTAAGCATGGTGCCCTGCTCGGGCCATGAGACTTCTCAGGCCCAAGGCTGTACACAGCAGGCCGGGGCTCCGGCCTGTTGGGAGCTACCACCCACTCTCCCCGCCCAGATCGGGGACTCTAGGCAGCTCCACACAGCCCAGGAAGCCAATCCTTTGAGAGGGCTGAATTCAAATCTTGCCTCCAACAGTTACTAGATGTAGTCATGGGCAAACCGTTTAGCCTCTCTGGCCTCAGTTTGTTCATCTGTAAAATGAGGACGCTAATGCCCGCCCTCTCTACTTCACAGGGTGGTGAAGAAATCCTTTGCTGCCTGCCCAGCACCGGAAGCTGCCACTTCCTCTTTGTTCCCCTTCCAGAAGCTGGGCCCGGGAAGGAGTGGAGCCCCGAATCTCCCTCTGAGATGCAACCATTTCACCATCTGCTCTTTGTAGCTAGAATGACATTGGTTAAGTGTTAGGAGAGCCTCTTCCCAGCAGGCTCGCCATTTTGTTTTCTTTTCTGGATTGCTCTGGGGAAAATGTTCTTCAGCATAGGGGTTCCCAGTGTGGGAAATCCTTCCACAAACCCAGAACAGCAATTGTTTTACATATGATCATGTTAGATAATTACTTGAAACACTAAGAGGAGAAGTGCTGAGGGAAGGATTGGAACTCGGGCTTGTTTTTTTGTTAACCCCTACCTTCTGCCTTAGAATCAATACTCTGCTTTAGTTCCAAGGCAGAAGAGTGTCAAGGGCTAGGCAATGGGGGTCAAGTGACTTGCCCAGGGTCACACAGCTGGGAAGTGTCTGAGGCCAGATTTGAACCTAGGACCTCCCTTCTCTAGGCCTGACTCTGGATCCACTGAGCCACCCAGCTGCCTCCTCATCCGTTCTTTTGATTCCATTGTGTTCTGTTCCAATCCATCCAAATCTTTTTTTGTAACTTTCTTCTGACTTACTGCCCTGAGCCTGCCTCATGGGAGGAGCCTGAGCCTGCCCCCTGGCGTTAAATCTGAAGTTAATGTATTATGAAGCTAAAATGATGTAATAATGACTAAGCACTTTGGGCGGCCACAGGCTCCGGGACTTCCGCCCTCACAGGGACATTCTTCCTTCCTCACCGCCCAGCTCAGAGAGAGGAGCTTGGATTCCAGAGCCAAGATGGCTTCCCACACCGGCCACCTCGGCTCTTTGGGCCTCAGCGTCTCCACTTGTAAAATGGGAATCAAATATGCCCACACAGTTCAGAGCCGCGGGCCTCCCTCCAAACCCGGAAGGCCTGGGTTCAAGTTCCGCCCCTCTCATACTTGTGGTGTGAGGCTGGGCAAATCTCTCTGCGCTCTGGGCAGTTCTCTCGGAAGGGAGGGGAGCAGAGGGGAGGCAGCTCGGTCCTAGGGAGGATAGAGTCCTGAGCCTGGAGTCTTCCTGAGTTCAAATCCGGCCTCAGATACTTGCCAGCTAGGCAACCCCGGGGCAAGTCACGGCACCCTGTCTGCCTCAGTTTCCTCACCTGTAAAATGAGCCGGAGAAGGAAATGGCAAACCCCTCCGGGATCTTCACCCAAAAAACCCCAATGAGGTACCAGAGTCGGACCGACTGACCAGTCACAACAATAACCTGCAGGGAGTTGGAACCTCACGAAGGAGTTCTAAGGAGATCCCAGATCCGCTCCCATCCCCCTCCCCATGCTGCTCTCAGTTGGAAATGAAATAACGGATGGACAGGTCAAGTCTAAGGCCACCCTCCTTGTAATGGCTCCTCAGGACTCCCAGGTTGCTATGAGGACACAGGTGGGAACTTTGTGATGGGCCAATCAGCATCCACACAAGGGCCTGGAACCTGCCTCTCCTTTGAGTGGGTTCCAATCAGACAAAAGGAACCGGAAGTTCTCCCTGAGTGTTTAGTGCCTCATTAGCATATAATTTGCATGGCGGTTCCCTACGGAAAACAGGATGAACCTTGGGTAAAGTGACGCTGCCCAAACAAATAAACCCTTCCTTGGTAACTAAGGGAGATAAAAAGCGCTCCTGAAGCCCCCTCAGAGCCTGCCCAGCATCTGGCCATTCCGGGCTTCCCCCTTCTCTCACCCCAGACTGGCCCCCACTACCCTAACTGCCTCCATCTGCCACCGCTCACTGGGAATGAACCCCAAGGCCCGGCTACCCATCAGAAATGGAAAGAGCTCCCGCCAAGTGTTAGAGATGTCAGTCAGTCACTGGATAGGACATGCAGGGAGGCCAATGGAGGAAGGGCCTGGCGGAGCCTCGGCACTCAGCTCGGGCTGGGGCTCCAGGCAGCCATAGCAGGCCCAGCAGCTACACCTCTGTGAACCCTCGAGGCCTACCGGCTTCTTCAGGGGGCACCTGTCCAAGCGAGTGAAGACTTCTGGGAGGGAACAGGCTGAGAAGAGTTGGCTCCAAGGGCCAAGAAGGCAGCCAAGGCAGGCCCTGGGGAGCCCTTGGAGCTTGGTCAGGCGTCAGACCCCTCGGCTCATCCTAACTTCCGGCTTGCCATAGACTTTGATGACCCTGGAAGAGAAAAGGAGGCTCTGCCACACTTAAATCCAGTCCAAGCAGGAGTCAAGATGGCGCTCCAGGATGCCGTTGGTCCTTTTCCAAAAGAAAGGGCAAAGGACAACACAGGAGACTTCTTTTATAATGAGAGAGGGCTCACGATCTTATTTGTGTCAGGAGCTTCCAGGAATAACTGTGGTATAAAAACACGGCGTTTGGAAGGATCACCAGCTTCCATCGATTTTCAGATCCCTTCTGCTTTTAAGATTCTTTTAGATTTCATTTTTATGGGGATGGAGAAAAAGAGTAGAATATCACAGATTAATAATAATACTATCACTAATTAATAATTAATTAACTTATTGTTATTGAGTATTAATTATTATTAATTAATGATTAATTGACTAATTAATACTAATGCTAGGAGGGCAGCTGGGTGGCTCAGTGGGTTGAGAGCCAGGCCTAGAGACAGGAGGTCCTGGGTTCCAATGTGGCCTCAGACACTTCCCAGCTGTGTGACCCTGGGCAAGTCACTTGACCCCCATTGCCTAGCCCTTACCACTCTTCTGCCTTGGAACCAATACACAGTATTCTAAGGCAGAAGGTAAAGGTTTTTAAATAATAATAATAATACTAACAATAGCTAACTTCTATCACTTTGAGATTTGCAAAGTGCTTTATAAATATTCTCTTTTTATCCTTTCCATAAATCTGTGAGGCAGATGCCATCATTCCCGATTTTACAACTAAGGAAACCGAGATAGACAAAGGTTAAGTGAGTAGCCCAGAGTTCCATAGCTAGTCATTGTCAGAGATCAGATTTGAACTCGGGTCTTCTTGTCTCCATGTCCAGCACACTATCCACATTATCATTTAGCTTTAGCAAGAGGCACTGCAGTGCAGTGGAAAGGGCATCGAATCTAGATTCGCCTGATTCTGAATCCCAACTCTGAAATGCAGTGTGCCTTGGGCAGGCCATTTTTCTTGCCTGAGCCTTGGCTTCCCCATTTGTAAAATGAGAGATTTGAATGAGGTTATTTGCTGTGTGCCTGGAACTGGGCTAGGGATAGGTGCTAAGACAGGAGCGGGATGTCCCTTGCTCTCAAGAAGCTAGCTTCGCCCTGGAAGGTCTCTTCTAGTTCCCATGATGCCGTGGGCTGGGCTGTTCCTTCATTCCAGCTGCCAAGGCTTCCGAGTTAGACTTCCGGGGGGCAGAAGGCCAGACCATCCACCCTTAGGACACGAGTCTTGGCAAGGCCACTTTTTAGGAACTGGACTTCAAAGGCTCTAAAGGCTGCCTGGTGCTTGGCCCTCTGCAAACCTAACAGGCTCATCTTCTAGGCCTTTCAGAATGACAAAGATGGGTGCAGTCAAATTTACAAAAAGATGGAATTTTCCCGGAGTAAAAATAAAGGTAGGTAGCTAGGTGATACAGTGAACAGAGCACCAGGCCTGGAGTCAGGAAGACCCGAGTTCAAATCTGACCTCAGACACTAGCTGTATAACCCTGGGCAAGACACTTAACCTGGTTTGCCTCAGTTTCCTCATTTGTAAAATGAACTAGAGAAGGAGCAACTAGGTAGCACAGTGGATAGAGCACCAGGTCTGAAGTCGGAAGGACCTGGTTCAAATCTGGCCTCAGATACTTCTAGCTGTGTGACCCTGGGCAAGTCCCATAACCCCAGTTGCTTAGCCCTTTTGCTGTTTTTCTCTTAGAATTGATAGTAACACCAAAGGTAAATATTTAAGAAAAGGACTGGAGAAGTAAAGAGCAAACCATGCCAGTATTTTTGCCGAGAGAACCCCAAATGGAGTCAGCAAAGAAAGTCAGACAACTGACATGACTGAACACAATAAAAAACAAGGGGAATCCCTTGGAGTTTTGCTGTTGGACCCTGTGTCATCTCATGTTTCGATAACTCTGTGAATTATCCCCATGTCACAGAATAAGAAACTGAGATACGGGGAAAGGTAGATGACCTGCCTATGGCCACACAGCTAGTACAAAGTCACGTTGGGACTAGAATCCAGGTTTCCTGACTCTTGGACTCTACGGTCATTTCTTCTACTCCACAACCCCTCTCGTAGAACATTTGAGTTGGGAGAGACCAGAGAATCAACCACGAGGCCATGTGACTGGTCATCAGGATGCTAGGCTTGAAGGCAAAAGAGCTTCCTTCTCACTTCAGGCCCTTGAGAGCTGTGTGACCCTAAACAAGTCCCCTAACCTCCCTGTCTCCTTTTCTCCATCTGTAACGAGGTGATTATGATAGACTAACCTCATGGCATCCAGTCTTCTTCCTTCTTACTGCCCTCTGTAGCCTCTGTGATCCAGGAGAAATGGCCTTTTTACTGTTGCTCTAACAAAATATTCCATCTCCTGATTCAGGGCATTTTTTCTGACTGTCCCCCATGCCTGAGCTTTCTTCCTCCTCATCCCTGCCTCCTGAGCTCCCCAGCTTCCTTCAGGTCCTCCCTTCTTCAAGAAAGTCTTTCCTAGCCCTCCTTAATCATAGTTTCTTGTTCAGTCACTTCAGTCCTGGCTGACTGTGAGATTTTCTTGGCAGAAATACCAGAGCGGTTCACCATTTCCTCTTCCAGCTCATTTGACAGATGGGGAAACTGAGGCCCACAGGTTTAAGTGACTTGCCCAGGGTCATATAGCTAATAAGTGTCAGAGGCCAGATTTGAACTCACAAAGATGAATCATCATGACTCCCAGTTGGCACTTCATCCATGGAGCCACCTAGATGCCCTTTAGTCATAGAGCCTTGCCTCAATTTACCCCATGTACCTTTCTCGCATGTTGTCTCCGCCTGTTAAACTGTGAGTCCCTTTGAGATCAGGGCCAGATTTTTTATTTTTCACCTGGTATATTCCAACATTTAGCACAGCGCCTGGCATATAACAAACATCTAACAAATGTGTGTTGACCAGAGTCTCAAGTGAGAATCAAATGAGATATTATACCCAAAGAGCTCTGGGAACTTCTGATGTTGGCCTCGGTTACTCTGATTGTCATTGCTATTATCGTATCCCTGCCTCCTTCCTTCACAATTAGAACCCAAAGCCCAGGGAGCTCAAACAACTGAATTCCCATCGTTCTTGACTCTAGACCATTCAAAGTCTCCCGATTGCTCCCCTCCTTTCCTTTGCCCAGAACAGAGCCAGCCCCCACCAGGGCAAAGCGAAAGCCTTGGACTCACCTTTTTTATTCAGCTGCCAAACTCTTATCTATCTCCAGAACAGCAAAGTCTTAGCCTTTTGGCAATGACCTGCCCTTCCTGGCCTTTCCCTTCATCCCTGCTTCCCCCAATAAATAGTTCCTGTTCCTGGTTTCTGTTCCTGATTTGGTTTCAGTTCCTGATTAAATGAAATGGATAGAAGGTATATAAAAAATGTTTGCCAAGTGAATTAGTACACAGAAACCAGGTAGGATCATGGAAGACTACCAGGGCACAGAGGCTCCGAGTCCAAGGTCTTGGCCTTGAATCCTTCTGTTACCAACTCCCTGTGTGACCCTGGACCAGTCCCTCCCTCTCGCTGGCCCTTGCTTTCCTATCTGTAAAATAAGGAGTTAGAACTGGATGAATCCTAGGAAACATTTGAGCAGAGTGTTTCCCAGAGAGCCCGTTGAGTCACTTTGTCACATCATATTCTCAGACTTTCCTCAATTCCTTGACTCTAACTTTTGACCAAGAAGAAACAAACTATCATAGGGATAGAGGGAGAACCCATGCATTTATTAAAAATCTATTACATGGGGCAGCTGGATGGCTCAATGGTTAGAGAGTGGAGCTCAGAGATGGGAAGTTCTGGGTTCAAATCTAACCTCAGACCATCCTAGCTGTGTGACCTTGGGCAAGTCACTTAACCCCAATTGCCTAGCCCTGATCATTCTTCTGCCTTGAAGCCCATATTTAGTATTGAATCTAAGACAGAAGGCAGGGTTTTAAAAAATCTATTATGCCTCAGTCCTGAGCAAACAAATCAGATTTTTAAATAATTAGAAGAAATGTTCGATTTTAAAAATAAAAATGTATATATATATTTTTCCCATCCAAGTTCCCAGACCTAAAATCTATCCAAAACTACCCACTTGGACCCTGGTTAAGAATCCTTGCTGTAAGGTGAATGGGCCAGAAGGAAATAGATAATACTCAAAAGCCTAAATCATGTATCCTAAATCAGAATAGCTGGTTGTGTCAGTAGTAGTTGTTTTAATAATAATAAAGGCAGCTAGGTGACTCAATGGATAGAGTCAGGCCTGGGGACAGGAAGGTACAATCTGGCCTCAGATACTTCCTAGCTGTGTGGCCTTGTGCAAGTCACTTCACCCCCTCTGCCTAGCCCTTATCCATATTTAGAATTGATTCTAGGACAGCAGATAACAGATTAAAAAATAACAAATAATAAAAAACACACACTGGTGTAGCACTATACTTGTCTTCCAAGTCCTGAGCACCCATCATCTAATTCTCATTACTCTAGTTTTATATGGTTTTTGTAGCATTTTCTTCCCAGCATTCCTGTGTAGGATTATTATCCTCTCTATCTAATAATGATTCAGAGCCTCTGCTCCCTTGCAGAGCTGGCCCAAGGTCTCCCACAGACAGTTTCTGAATCAAGATTTGAACCCAGATCTCCTGATACCGAGCCCAGCAAACTTCTTTCTTTTTTAATGCTCTCTTCTGCCTCCCTTTGGCTCACAGGAATAATCTCGCAGTTCTGACTATCAAGGCCAATGAGCTAGGGGTAGCGATGGTTTCAAGCACAGTGACTGGATACCTCAAAGAAGAGGGAAGAGGGAGGCATACTTTGGTATTTTGGTAGAAGTCAGGACTATCAGAAAAATGTCACAGACATTAGCAAGGTCCTAACAGAGGAGTAATCGAATGCCCTTTGGTAGTGCCTGATCTGGAAAGGAACTTGCCAGTGCTAGAGTGTAAGTGAGGGATGGCAGCCCAGTTCCTGTACTGGTACCCACAAAAATCTATCACTCTGGCTGGATCCTGCAGCTTCCCCAAAATGGATGAACTGATGCCATGTGAAATGAACAGAAACAAGAAAACCCTTCACAACACTATAAAGACAAATAACCCGAAAAGACTTAAGGACTCATTTAGCATCCCATCTATAAGGCTAGCTCCAGAGGACCAAAGATGAAGGAAGCCATCTATCTGCCTGTGAACTGATGGACTCAGGGTGCAAAGGAAGCAAGTGTGCATTATCTATCAGACGGCCAGCGCAGGAATTTTTTTGGCTTGACTGTGTATGTTTGTTGCGAGGGTTTAGGAGAAGAAAAAGAAAAGAGACTTTTTTTTTTCATCCAAAGAGTTTACTTTTTTCTAAAAAAAAAAAATGAAAGAAAATTATTTTCTTAAAAAGATTTAAAGAATAAGGACCCAGCCTGAGGTCAAGAAGCGAGCCTGGGATTCAAGGGGGTAATGATGAATGCATTTCAGATGCTACCTACCACCTGTGTGCAAACACACAGAAGAGAAATTAGGCTTAGGGGACAACTAGAGAGGTAGTTAGAGAGGAGAATGTGTGAAGGGCAGCTAGATGAAGGAAGGGAGTTGACAGTGCTGAGCAATTTGTCATTCAGCATATTTTGGAGATCTTCTCCCAAGAAAAAATAATCACCTTGTAATTATTGCTTACACTCACACGTGTCCATGCTGTCTCCTCCCCACTCCTACCCCCTGGTAGAATGTAAACTCTGTGATCTGAAGTCCTGGACCAAAGCCCAGGAATGAGAGAGACTGAAAACTCATCAGATTCCCCCAGAACCAAACTGTCCCCAGCAGTGGATTAAACATTTTGATAAAAGGCTACTTAAAGTTCAAAGAAGAGTTTGAAGCAGGATAATTTGAGTCTCCAGAAAGAGCAACAAAATCCTCACTATTCTTTGTGGGCATCAGTAAATATTCCTCTGAGTAGCAGATCGCCTGAATTAGGATGAAATATGACAGACTGGCCTCATTGTCAGCACAGAGCTCCAGTTCTGAACAAGACTGGAAACGATCAAAGCATCCAATGGGATTAGAATGTTTCATTCAGGGAACAACTTAAAGAAAATGGTTTGCAGCATTAAATTTAATCTGTGGAAGTTGATTTTGTTGTACATTTTCATAACACAAAGTAAACAAACCTAGAAGTGATTTTTTGCTTTTCCAAATTTGACAGTTTGACAATAATACTTCTAAGTGTTTATATTTCACCTCACTATATACTTGAATAGGGGAAAGCTGGGAGGCTCAGTGGATTGAGAGCCAGACCTAGAGATGGGAGGTCCTGGGTTCAAATGTGACCTCAGACACTTTCTAGCTGTGTGACCCTGGGCAAGTCACTTGATTCCCATTCCCTAGCCCTTACTATTCTTCTGCCTTGGAACCAGTACACAGTATTGATCCCAAGATGGAAGATGAGTGTTAAAAAAACAAAACAAAAATATGGTACTTGAATAAAAAAAACAAACAAACTTGAAAGTAAACACTGCGATATACTGTACAATATAATGTAAAAAATGGACTATAAATTTAAAATAATGGTCAAGGGAACAGATCAGAGCCAAATTTAAGCATCCTGCCCCATGTGATAGTTAATAGTTAATTTGCAAATAATAGAAATCAAGAGGTAAAACAGGAGACTTAAGGGGCCATATTGCTTTATTTCTAGCCATGACTGTCTTGTTTGTGCATTTGTAAAAACAAAAGTTTGATGGTTGTTATAATAAACTCAAGGGAAAGGATAAGGCCAAAACACAACAGCAGCAAGTGTTAGATGGACTTCAGAGGTCATCTGGTTCATTTCACAGGTAAGAAAAGTGAGGTTCAGATTGTGATTTGCCCCAAGATCATTCAGGTAATTCAATGGCAGGGCCAGGATTTTGAAACAGGTCCTCTCACTCCACACCTCATTTGCTGAGATATTGCCTTTTACACCCAAGAAACAAAGAAATTATATGCGTTTATATATGTATGTATGTGAATATGCACACATATATCTCTAAGTTTAGATACATGTGTAGGTGTATGTTTCATGTATATATGCATATGTACAATATCTTTTAAATAATTAATAATCTTACAAAATGACCAACATGGAAGTATGCTTTGAGTGACAATAAAAAAGTGAAAAAAATTACTTATTAAAAATAAATCTGGGTAGCTCAGTGGATTGAGAGCCAGGCCTAGAGATGGGAGGTCCTGGGTTCAAATCTGACCTCAGACACTTCCCAGCTGTGTGACCCTGGGCAAGTCACTTCACCCCCAGTGCCCATAAAAATAAAGAAATCCATTCTGGCTTCTTAAAAGCAGACCCCATCAATTCCCTGGTGGCTTGATAGCATCTATTTTCAATGGACTGCTTAGATTTGCTGTTCTAGTAGTGGATTTCTTCTAATACAAACCCACAGTCAACTCTGAGGAAAATGTATAATTTTGTACAATGTCTCCCCAGTCCCAACCCCAGAGCTGGGCATCATAAGCCCACAGGCTGGATGCCTTCAGAAAATACCAAGTTTATAATTAGCCCAACTGAATTACATTGCCCGTGGCCACAATTCTTTTTTTGTCTTGAGACTATGGTCTCTGTAGCAAGAACCACTTATCTTAAAACTCAGTGTGCCCTCCCAGCAATCAGCACTGGGTTCTAATTACAGTCTGCAATAAATACTGAATTGAACTAAGTTATTTTAAATTAGACAACACCATACAGAATTATAGAAGGAATTCAGCTGAGAAAGACATTCCTTTGGGTCTTTCTACTAAAAGTTCAGGCATTTAAATGAACCAAGACATTTTTGGAATGGTTTTGACTTGCTTTGAAATAAAAAGGATTTCTGGCAAGTCCAGAGTCCCCATAAATTTAATGAACTCTCCCTCCATTTTTTTAGTGCCTCTTTTCAGCTTCCATAAATTCCTCGAGTATCTCCACTAATCCAAGCCTTCTTGTACCCAAGTATTTATTTTATTTTTTAAAAGAAATTATTCCCAGATACCTCAACACTTCCCTCCCCTTCCACACTACTTTAGACATGGACTGGCATGTCTACATAAATGACGTCTTTCAGGAGTAGCTGGGTGGCTCAGTGGATTGAGAGCCAGACTTAGAAATGGGAGGTCCCAGGTTCAAATCTGACCTCAGATACTTCCTAGCTGTGTGACCCTGGGCAAGTCACTTAACTCCCATTGCCTAACCCTTACCATTCTTCTGCCTTTGAACTAATACACAGTATTGGTTTTTAAAATAAATAAACAAATGCTGCCTTTCCCATTTCTGTTTATCAGTTTTTTCTCTGGGGGTAGATATTTGCAAATCATTCTTTTAAATATTAATTCTATACACCCAAGTCTTTTATCCTTGCTAGGTATGGGATCACTCTCTGCTAGAGATTAAATGAAATTAGTAAATGAAATTAGATGTAGGAGTTGAGGGAGGAGATTAGGTGTGTGTATTAAAGGATGACACTGCAAAGCTTCTCATCTTGGTACTTTTTTATTGTTCAAGTTGCCAAGGTCCTGGGAAGGGAAGGAGAGATCCAAAGCCCATTTCTCCCACTTACAATACAATTCAATGAGGATGAGTCCGACACCCAACACAAATCAGAGGGAGAGAAAGCCAGGAGGATCTGAGATCTCTGTACTTAATGGGGTGCTGCTGGTTCCAATGCAATTTATTCTTTTCTGTCCCTTTATTAAGATGCACCGTGGAAAAGAGACTCTGCTTATTTTGCTTGGTTTCAGAGGGCAGGGATAGGACGTTGCCAAGTGGCAGACTGAAATTCCATGCCAGGAAAGACAGCCTATAGATCAGAGCTAGCCAGGAATGAAATGGCAGCCTCAGCAGCAGTAGCAGCTTCCCTCTCCCTGGTGCTCTTCCAGCAGAGGCTGGATTGAATTTGTTAGGAATACTTTCAAGAGCCTGGTTCTTTTTCAGGTGCCTAGTTCAACTGTGAAATTAGACTTGGTCTTTGGTTTAGAAAACACCCAGGGGGGGCAGCTGGGTAGCTCAGTGGATTGAGAACCAGACAGAGAGGGTCTGTGTTCAAATCTGGCCTCAGATACTTCCCAGCTGGATGACCCTGGGCAAGTAAGTCACTTGACCCCCATTGCCTAGCCCTTACCACTCTCCTGACTTGGAATACACAGTATTGATTCCAAGAGGGAAGGGAAGGGTTTAAAAAGGAAAACAAAAAAAACATCCAGAATTTGTGGCTGAAGGCAAGGAATACTTCCAGTCTCCATGGATCACTTTTTTATTTGATTTTATAACTGTAGTCAGACTGCAAAAGCTCCTCTACTCAGCCCAATGCTCTTCTTAGCCCTAAATAAACAGGGTATCTTTCCTATACCTTGTTTTTCCTTTATATATATTTGCGATACAGGGATTTAGAAATCAAAGCGTTTTGGAATAGGAATTATGCTATCATTCTGGGGCAGAAACAATTTTGTGGGACCCCTTCCTTTAACAGATCTCCCCTTCCTTTAACAGATCTCCCCTTCCTTTAACAGATCTCCCCTTCCTTTAACAGATCACCCCTCCCTTTAACAGATCACCCCTTCCTTTAGCAGATCTCCCCTTCCTTTAACAGATCTCCCCTCCCTTTAACAGATCACCCCTCCCTTTAACAGATCACCCCTTCCTTTAACAGATCACCCCTTCCTTTAGCAGATCTCCCCTTCCTTTAACAGATCACCCTTTCCTTTAACCAATCACCCCTCCTCTACCACCAGCCCTCTTTTATCTATTATCTGCCACCATTAGAGTGTCTCCAGGACAAGAACGGACTCTGCTTCTGTGTTTATCTGCAGTTCTCTCTCTCAGCAAGAAAGGAAGACCTCACAAGGAGTAAAAGGAAAAGTCTCTACCTCCCGGGCCTGTAAAGTGCCTCTAGCAAGAAACCGAAGCCCTGATAATAACCTTTTTTCCCCAGGCAAAAGGAGTACCGACATCGGGGAGTCGGGGAGGACACAAAGTACACTGAAGTCCTATTAAGGAGGGAAGAGAAGGGTGAAAATTTGGGGCGGGGGGGCAGGAAAGGAAGCATGGGGGGGGGGCGGGAAACTCATGCTGTATTGACTGGGGGCTCTTCTAGAGTCATTTCTTGGTCTGAATCCAAACGTCTTTTTGTCAGTTTCAGATATTGCCTCTTTCTGTAGCATCTGATACTCAAGACAAGCACCCCAGCTACAATCACCAGCGAAATCACTAGGGGCAACCAGACTCCAGCAGTGACCCAGGTTCCGGATCCCGAGTGCTCCTGGTCCCCTCCAGAGCCCTTCAAAGCCTTTTTAGTGGCGTCGTCAAGGTTCGAGATCTGGTTGGCATCTGAATCCACTAAGGCGTCGACGTCGGTGTAGCTTTCATTTAGCAGAGGCGGCCGGATAAAGGGAGGCAGATGAATGGGGACCAGCTGCTGGGCAAATAGAGCGCCGGCCTGGAGGCAGTAGAGGATCTGGCAGCCTTCACTGAGATAGGCTTGGTGCTGGCTGTAGCCAGGGGGGCATTTCATGGGGTAGACCGTGGGGCTGTCCCGATAAAAGACCTCCTTCAGCATCCCCGGGCTCTGGCCCTGCAGGAAGCCAGCCAGAGGGTTGCCCACGCGGCAGCTGAAGAAGCCTCCAAAGGGAATGGCCGAGGATTTGCCCATCTCGTGGTTGCCGCTGACACATACTTTCAGGTCCTCAAAGAGCACCAGGGGGTAGAAGAAGTGGGGGCACGTCTGAGCCTTGGTAAGTGGGTTCCTCTGCGTGTTGGTGTACAGTCCCCCGAAGAGGAAGCCGGGCTTGGAGAGCGCAGGGCTCCCGGCGGGCGAGCACCAGTAGGCAGACAAGCTCACCACACTGGGGTGCTCGCGATTGCCACACACGGTCTTGCAACACTGGAAGAGCCAGTAGCAGGAGCTGCACTGCTTCCGACACTCCATCTGCGGCACGTTGCTGCTTCGCAGCTCGCTGTTCAAGAGCAGCGCCGAGTAGTTCTTGGGGCAGGAGGCGGCCCCGGTAAGGGGGTTCGCGGTACGGTAGGGTTGGCAGAGCGTCTCCGCGCCCTTCCCAGACACTGCCTGGCACTTCTGGAAGACGCCCCCGAAGGTGAAGTGGTGCTTCGCTTTCTCGCAAGAGCCGTCGTCCACGTTGGCCTGGAAGTTGAAGTTGGAGGCTTTGGGCTGCAAGCAGCCGGGGTAGGTGTTGACTGCGTAGTACTGCTGGATGGCTTTCTGCACCGTCAGAGCCAGCCGCCTCACGGAGGGCACCTGGAGCTCCGGCAGGGCCTCGGGCGTGATGAAGAAGGGCAGGGGCAGTCCTGACCTGCCGATGGCCACCAGCCTGTTGGGGATGCTCTGCTGCCATTTCTGGAGGGTGATGCCAGGGTAAAAGGGCTCCCCGCCGTGGTTCTGGATCTTGGAGCTCACCGTGTTCTTCACGTACTCCCACTGCTGTTGGTTCCGGACCTGCCCCGTCAGGTTGGCTCCCAGCTGGATGCGGCTGAAGAAGATGGCCGAGGCGGAAGCGGCGATGCCCACCTTCTTGGTGGAATTTTCGTCCAGGAGGGCACGCTTCACCTGGTCCTCCTGCATCAGGCTGGCCCCGGCCTCCACCTCGGTGAGGACGTGGGTGCCGTAGGCCAGCACCAAGAGCTCGGCCTGGTAGCTGGCCTGCTGGCTGCGGTTGTTCTCCAGGTGCTCGCTGATGTGCAGCAGCTGCTGCCGGAAGGCCTCCGCCAAGACCCAGGGCGGCTGCGCTGCCAGCGAGTAGATGTGCTGGCGGGCCTGCACCCGGGTGGTGATCGTCTGGTCGTACACGGAGTGCACCTTGCTCCGCTGGCTGGAGGCCGAGAATTTGCCGTTGAGGATGGACAGGAAGGAGGCCTCCGCGTTGATGGTGAGGGAGAAGGCGTCGGTATAGGTGCGCCAGTCGCGGATGATCTCCGAGTGGGTCTCCAGCATGCTCTCCCGGCGGGGCACCACATGCACCTGGTCCGGAATCAAGTACTCCCGGTCCTCGGTGACGCGGCACAGGGAGTAGTTGCGCCTCAAGACCAGCCCCAGCTCCAGGTTGCGAAGGTTGTCCCAGCCGCCTCCGGGCAGCACCCCGAGCACCGGCAAGCTCGAGCAGGCCTGGAACCCGGAGATGTTGAAAGGCATGGCCAGCCGCGGCCCCAGCAGGATCAGCAGAGAGCCAAGGAGCAGGGCCATGATGGTATCTGAGCTGCCTCCCTAGCAAGCGCACCGGGAGCCGGGGCTAAGGGAGGTCTTGACTGCAGCTGCCGGGGGACTAGATGTCCAGCCCCCAGTCTCCGCCCACCCGACTTCAGTCTATCCAGCCTGGGGCAAACTCTAGGGCACCCTCCCACCCGGACCGGATAAAGCAGGAATTTCCCATTCTGCACCCAACCCCGGATTCCAATTGGAGACCAAAAGGCTCCCTTTACAAAGGAGGAAACTGAGGCCCACAGAGGCCAAGTAGCTCGCCCAAGGACACACACAGAGTGCGAGTATGGAAAGCCAACATTTTCCCAAGAATTGGGCCAGAATCCTGGACCCGCAGCCAGGGAAATGCGCGGTCAGCCTCTCTGAGGCTCTTCTTTCATTGGGGAAAGGAAGGGCTCCCATTGCTTTACTCTGAGGGCAGCACTAGCCATAAATAATCCAACTTTCTTTCCCAGGGAAGAAACTTTTGTTTTGTTTTGTTTTTTTTTGACTGTTAGTTACCCACAACCTGTTTCGGCAGGTCTGCTAGGAGGATTTTTTTCAGCTGTGGCCACTGGGCATGCTATGGCTTCTCGGAGCCACGGGTGAGTTAGGTGAAAGGTGGGCACCAAAGGTGGGTGAGCAACCCTGAAAAGGGGTGGGGGGTGATTGGGCAATGTAGGAAATTTCCATCCAGGACAAGGAATATGCTGTGAATCTTTTGGAATGTACCAGGTTGGGACTTTGATGAGCTAGAAGGGAGGATGGGCACCCTGACCTTTTGGGGCTGGAACTTTCAGACTTCCATCACCGGTTCATAATCTTGATGTTCCAAAGTAATCGGAAACATCACCAAAGTCACTAGAAACTCATTAAGCCTTGACATCTCACAATATGTACACATAGGTATAATCTGCAAACTAAATCACTGTAAACTTAGCTAAAACATTTCATTTACCTCTTGAACCTCAGTGGAAAAAGTAGCAAACTAGGAATAAAGGGATCTGAGTTCTAGATAGAGTATTGCCAGGGACCTTTTGTGTGATAGTTTAAAAATTATTTTTAATCAACAAAAATTCATCTTTAACCCCCTACTGAAAAAGAAAAAGAAAACCCACTTAAAAATATGTTCAGGGGGCAGCTGGATGGCTCAGTGGATGGAGAGCCAGGCCCAGAGACAGGGGGCTCCTGGGTTCAAATCTGACCTCAGATACTTCCTATCTGAGTGACCCTGGGCAAGTCACTTAACCCCCATTGCCTAGCCCTTACCACTCTTCTGCCTTGGAGCCAATACACAGTATTGACTCCAATAGGGAAGGTAAGGGTTTAAAAAAAAAGTTCAGTCCAAAGCGTATAGTCAAGCAAAACAAATTCTAATATTGGCCATGATTAAAAAAAAAAAGTCACAGTTCCTCTTTGAGCCCATTAAGGCAAAGTTACTACTTTCACTTCATTACATGTGCTCTAAGGTCACTTTCAACTCTATGTCCTTTGGACGTTGACTAATAATAATGGAATTTAGCTAATTTTAAAAATCTGCTGTTTTTAAAAATATTATTTTATTTTTCCCATTACATAAAAAAAAATTCTTAATTTTTTTAAAGTTTGAGCCAAATTCTTATCCTCTGTCCTTCCTTCTTCTCTCAGCTCCTCCCTCCTATTATCCCTCCCAGAGAAGGCAAGCAATTGGATATAGATTTTACATATATGAGAGATGAATCAAGATCCTGGAACCCAAGACTGTCCACATTGAAGGAAGAAGGACCATTCCAGGCTGCATTTCAACCCTTCTCAGCTACAAGTCACTGAAATCTGGGTTTGGGTTTTTTCATTTCAAAGGATCTTAGCCTGGATCCTCTGAGCTCTCTTCCATCCACTCTCCCAGAGAGTCCCAGAGAGTCTTTCCCCCTTCCCCTTTTCTGCCATGTGACGAAGCTGCCAGGAGGCACCAGGTTCTGGAGGGGTACGTGTCCAGGTGCTGCCAGTGAGAGGTGGCTGGACTGGGCTTCCAGCTTGAGCCTGGGACTCCCGCTCCAAAGAAAGGCGATAGGACCTACATGCCAACACGGAAGAGCGTCGAACTGAGAGAGGAACAACTAATGTGAGTCCCCATCCTCGACCGTTCACCCTATGGTGGCAAGATGAAATGAAGGAGATTCCCCCCAGCACCTCGGGCCAGTTTATAGAAGATGGGTGAGAGCCAGTCATAGGGAATGAGTGATTAGGAAGGAGGTGTAGTTTGTATTATTGAAGGGAGTGTTCACATGGCGGCGATCTTAGATCCTTTGGACTACTGGAATAGAATAGGGCCCCTTTGGCACCCTCTGCACCTGGAGAGAGTTCCTTCAAGAGGTCTAATGCCTCCAGGGACCCAAGAAATAGATTCCCTTCCTTAAAGGAATATGTGGGATGGTCTAGAAAGAACTTGGAAATTAGGAGGCCTTGGTTAGAATCCCTGTATTGGCTGTGTGGCTACCAGAAGTTCTCCAGAGTCTTAAAGCCTTAGTTTCCTCAAATGTAAAATGGAAATGATAATACTTTGACTTTCTCCTTCCAAGGGTTGTTAAAAAAAAAGATTTTGTACATAGAAATGTAATCTACTTCCTTGTTTAAAACTAGGATTTTTAAAAAATCCTTCCTTCTCCATCCTCCACACCCTCATAAGAGGCACTAGGTTTGTGGGCAGAGAATGATTTGAGCTCTGAAGATACATTTTATGTAATTATAGTGATGAAGTTATCTCCTCTGTCTCTCTGTTTCTGTCCCTTCCTTCCCCTTTCTTTCTTTCTCTTTCTTTCTTTCTTTCTTTCTTTCTTTCTTTCTTTCTTTCTTTCTTTCTTTCTTTCTTTCTTTCTTTCTTTCTTTCTTTCTTTCTTTCTTTCTTTCTTTCTTTCTTTCTTTCTTTCTTTCTCTTTCTTTCTTTCCTTCTTTCCTTCTTTCTTTCTTTCTTTCTTTCTTTCTTTCTTTCTTTCTTTCTTTCTTTCTTTCTTTCTTTCTTTCTTTCTTTCTTTCTTTCTTTCTTTCTTTCTTTCTTTCTTTCTTTCTTTCTTTCTTTCTTTCTTCTCTCTCTCTTTCTCTCTCTCTTTCTTCTTTCTTTCTTTCTTTCTTTTTTTCTTTCTCTCTCTCTCTTTCTCTCTCTCTCTTTCTTATCTCCCTTTCTCTCTCTTCCTTCCTTCCTTTCTCTTCCTTCTCTCTTTCTTTCTCTCTTCCTTCCTTCCCTCTCTTCCTTCCTTTCTTCTTCCTTTCTTCCTTTCTTTTTTCTTTCTTTCATTCTTTCTTTCTCTTCCTTCTTTCTCTCTCTTCCTTCCTTCCTTTTCCTTCCCTCTTTCTCTTTCTCTCTTCCTTCCTTCCCTCTTTCCTTTTCTCTCTTTTCTTCCTTCCCTCCTTCCTTCCTTTTTTCTTTTTTCTTTCTTTCATAGGATAGCAGTTAGAGGACCTACTGACAATGTGAGGCATTTCTAATGTGAGAAAGGAGGGGAACAAAAGAAAAATCCCTCTGTAGATGAAGTCTGTATGAATCTTCATTTCTTCACCTATAAAATCCTTTCATTCCTTCTTTCACTGGACCATTAGGAGGATAATCAGTTATGTCTAAAAAGTACTATAAGAATGTTGACTCATCCTCCCTGGAGTTGGGAGGGCAGTATTACAAGATGTCCTCTAAGTCCCACCTCCTGCCTTTCCAGGGTGCTTATACCTGACTCCCCTTCACCCACTCTGGGATCCAGTGACACTGGTCTTGTTCTTCCCATCCCTCCATCTCTGAATGTTTTCACTGGCTTCCTCCTAAACCCAGAACCCTTTCCCTCCTCATCTCTGCCTCTTTCTTCCCTGGCGCCTAGTATCTCACCTTCCACCCATGTCCCTTAAGAAAATCTTCCATCTGTGGATCACCTTCAATTCATCCAGTGCTTCATTTGTTTTTTACATGTGGTTTTTTTTTTAATGTGTTTTCCTTTCCATTAGATTGTGATCAAAGACTGGTTCTGCCTTTGTTTCCCCCTTTAGAAAAGAGGCTGCCTTTTGCCTTTCTGCATATGCCCCACATTTAGCAGTGTGGCTGGAAGAGGGTTGATGTTTAATATAGTCTAGCTGACTTAGAGAAATTTTGTTCCAATTCACGGCTCTGGTGAGGGCATATAATGGAAATTTGGCCCTGAAGAAGAGGTGGGGCAGTGTCCTTCCATCCCCTCCAGGTAAAGGTGTGGGGCTGTGGGTGGGGAATGCTGAATATATCTTTATCTTTGTGGCAAAGGAAGCCTTTTTAATTTATATGGAAATAAATATGGTATAAAAACAAGTTATCATTAAATCTAAAAGTACACAAATCTCTGTCTTATGTTTGTTTTGTTAAATGAAGGACGTTGGGGGCAGTTTGGGAGCTCCGTGGAGAGCCAGGCTTAGAAATGGGAGTTTCTGTGTCCAAATGTGACCCCAGACACCAGGGCAAGTCACTTAATCCCCATTGTCTAGCCCTTACCTCTCTTCTAGATTGGAACCAATATACAGTATTGTTTCTAAGATGGAAAGTAAAAACTAAAACCAAAAAATGCGGGAAATCACAAGTGAGTTCATGGCCTCATGACCCCAGTTCCAGCGGAGGCCAAAGGGCAGAATTGAAGGTCCTTTGATGATGGTTCCAAAAAGGCATGCTATCTAGAAGGAGCACTGGCTTCCAACTCATTGTATTTTCCTCTGGAAGGGGCCAAAGCATTCATTCAATCCAACTCCTCCCTCCTTTTACAGATGAGGAAACTGAGGCCTAAAAAGTAAAACAAAAACAAAACAAAACAAAAAACCCAACTTGCCCAAGTTTATCAAAAAAGTTGGGTATCAGAGTCCAAGTTTGAATTAGCTTTTGTTTCTCCATTTAGTGCCTGTTGCATTAGTCCTGGCTGCTTCTCCAAGGACCTGGCTTCAGTCCCTGGCTCGATTCTGTGTGACCTTGGGCCATTCCCTTCCCTCTCTGGGGCTGGTTTTCCTCCCTCATAATGGGGATAAGGGTGGGGAGGTTGGACTGGATGGCTCTTTGAGCCTCTTCTGGCCCCCTATCCAATGATCCCAAATAAAGATGATTTTAAGGATTATGTACCCTAGAATTGGATGGGACATTGGGGCCCAACTAATCAAACCCTTTCATTTTACCAACAGCCCAGGCAAGTTGAGGGTTTCATTCATCTAAGGCTGTACCCCTTAAGGTAGATAAAGTTTATTTTGTCCCAGCACCCCCAGGGGAAATATGATCACTGCTTTCGGTTAAGAGGAGGGAAATCATTTGCTCAGGGTCACCCAGATGACTTGGTCAGGTCTCCCACCCATGTCCTGACTCTTCAGACCAGGGTCCTCTGTGGAAATCAGAACCTCTGAGTGTCTTATTTAAGGGGTGGCATATGGGGGTGGGTGACATAAGATGGATCGAGCATCAAAGGGTTTAGAACTGGACAGGACCTTAGAAATCTTCAAGATGCCTCACTTTACAGAGGGGGAAACTGAGGTCCATCCAGCAGCAGTTCAAGATGGATGAAAAGTCAGAAGACCCAAGTTTTGATTCCAGCTCTTCCCTCTGGGCCTCGGTCTCCTCGTCTGGAATATAAGATGGCTTCTGAGGACTCTCCCATCTTTATGACCTCAACCCTAGGCTGCCCAGGGAAGTGGGTAGCAGAACCAAGTCATGAGTTTGGGTCACCAGAATCCAAACATGTCTAAGGGTTCACAGTGGGCACCAAGGCTGTGGGGTACAGGGAGGTTGACTTGGAATGGGAAGGATCCAGTATTTGCTGTAACATCTGAAGCCCCCCTTCTTTATTGGTGCCAGCATTTCCCGGGGACCTCTTCCTCTTAATCAAAAGACCAGGTTAGGGGGAAAAAAGGGTCTGGAAGACTGATAGCCAATCATCTTGTTATTATAATAAGACTTATACAAGGAAATCAGTGTGTCCTACTTCAGTTGGATGGTCTACAGTGAGAGGCCCATCTGGTAAAGGTACTCAACACGCCATCCATCCCACTCCCAGATTTCCCAGAGGAGGAGCCCAGGCTGTGCTCAGGAGGAGCCTGCGCCCCTGCTCCCGCCATCGCTCTGGCTTCCACTCTCCTTGGCTGATGAGCTGGCAGCGGGCTCACAGTTCCATTGCTGCCAGTGGCACTTCATAGGCATCTGTTTTATGGTCTGGCTCAGGCGCTGCATGGGCTGGTTGTCCTTATCGATGTGGGAGTACATGGGATAGCCCAGTTTGTCCAGAGCCTGGATCTGGTGATAAATGATATGGGAGATCAAGCCCAGCCCACGGTACTCGGGCACGGTTCCTGCCATCCGGAGTTCTCCAGTTTGGTCCATGAGGTCCCAGGACACTGGAGTCCCCTCTGGCCCCAGCAGGCAGTAGCTGGGGAAGTGCCGGATGCACCGCGAGATAAACTTCAGGCTCTTCTCATTCCCCCCAAAGCTCCAGAGGTCGTTTACTAAAGAGGCATGAGTGGGGTCCAGAGAGGACATCTTAAATCTCTTAGAGTCGCTGTTGGAGGAGAAAGAGAAAATCAAGAATCACTAACAGATGGCGCACATTAGGGCGATGTTAGACCAAGGAAGGGGCAGCTGGGTGGGTGGTTCAGTGACTTAAATGCCTGACCCAGAGCCATGAAGGCTCATCTTCTTGAATTCAAATCCGGCTAGACCTGTGACCCTGAGCAATCTGCCTGTCAGCTTGAAATCTAGAAACCCCAAGTTTGGAGCAACTTGAGATCTAAAGACCCCCGAGTTTGCCCTTGCCACATAAGAGCCCCCCCTTCCCCAGGAAGGGAGACCCCAGGTCCATAATAGACCTTAAAGTACTTTAGGTGGGTTAGCAGCCTCAATTAGATGTTAAGTGCCATTTTTTGGTTCTCCCATTGTGTCAAAGTCCTCTCCCAGGTAGCCCTGTCCTTGGCTGGATCTCTCCCCTTTGTGTCCATTGTAAAGCATCAGCCTCTCCCTGATAACTCTGTCTAGAACTCCTCATTTCTTTGTAGCCATTGTAAAGCCAATCAACCATACTCCCTGGCTCCCAGTTCCCCAAAAGGCATATACATTCCCCAAATTCTTTTGTTCTTTGGAGCTAACATCTCACGGAGTGGTACTCCCAGGGATAGTGTGCCAGAGTGCCAGGGCTTTCGGCTCTGTATGGTTTGGGGCACGTTCCTCTGTGTGGAGGCCTAAATAGTGAACACTATCCTGCTCCTGATTAAAGACTTGGTTTTTCTGACTATTTAATAATTCGGTATTTTTTTCCAAGTTAATGTGCCTCAGTTTCCTCATCAGTAAAATAGGCTGGAGAAGGAAATGGCAAACCACTCTAGAATCTCTTTCAAGAACCCCCCCACCCCCCCAGAGTGGCAAAAAGTCAAACACAACTGAACAACAAAACCATGGCGCTCACACCATAGCTACAGTACCAAACAAGGTAGGTACAAACTTTCATTTAGACACTTGCTAGCTAAGTGGCCTTGGACTTATCACTTGACCTCTCTGGACCTTGCTTTCCTCATCTTTGTTTTGAGATGATAATTAGGAAGTTTTTCTTTATATTGAGCTGAAATCCTCCTGCAGCTTCAATCCTTTGGACTGGGTGATCCTTCCTTCCTTCCTTCCTTCCTTCCTTCCTTCCTTCCTTCCTTCCTTCCTTCCTTCCTTCCTTCCTTCCTTCCTTCCTTCCTTCCTTCCTTCCTTCCTTCCTTCCTTCCTTCCTTCCTTCCTTCCTTCCTTCCTTCCTTCCTTCCTTCCTTCCTTCCTTCCTTCCTTCCTTCCTTCCTTCCTTCCTTCCTTCCTTCCTTCCTTCCTTCCTTCCTTCCTTCCTTCCTTCCTTCCTTCCTTCCTTCCTTCCTTCCTTCCTTTCTTTCTTTCTTTCTTTCTTTCTTTCTTTCTCTTTCTCTTTTCTTTCCTTCTTTCTTCCTTTCTTTCTCTTTTCTTTCCTCTCTTTTTCTTCTCTCTTTTTTCTTCCTTCCTTTCTCATATCTGAGCCTGGCTCACAAACCACTGAGTCATCCATCTGTGCTGCCCCCCCTCCCCCACTTGGGTGACTTCTAAGTTTCTAGATATCAGATCCTGGAGAACAGGTTGTCCCCACAGGCCTAGAATGTTCTCCCTCTCTCCTTTACCATCGCCATTTATTTTAAAGCCCCCAGCTTCCTTCAAGGTGCAGTTCAAGCATAAGTGCTCTCCTCTCTGGGAGAGAGATGTTAAGGAAAGGAGAGCTGCCCATTGTGCTTCCTTTTCATCCTCTGATCATTATTATCTCTTAATGACACCTTGGGATGGAAGGGGGGAAGCCCAAAATAGTTCCTTAAAACACGAGAAGCTGCCTCCTCCTCTGAGAATCCAGTTCTGCTTCCTAGGGGAAGTGGCCAGGCCATTCAAGAGCCCCCAAAGTTGGGCAGATCCCATTCTTCCCTCTTGGTCGTTTCTCTACCTTCCATCCAATCTAGCCTTGGCCACCAGTGGACTGTTTTTGTCTCCGCCAGCTTTCCTTCTTTTTCTGTCTCTGATCTCCCCACACTGGTTTGGGTTTCTTTTCTGCCTTTCAGAGAGCTTTTTTCCCCTCTCTTGAAGCAATTCCATTCTTTCAAGAAATCTTTAATTCTCCCTGACAAGTCAGTGTGAAGTATTAGCCAAGCTCCATTACCTCTTCTTTTAAGCAGAAGAAAAACGCGCCTTTCATAGACAGTTAGTTGTTACTTAACACTGGCAGAAACAAACAGTGAATTCCCAGATCAGAGTCTGAGTTCCCTCATCTACCTATCTTGGGTTCAAATCCCACCTGATACTAGTTGTAGGATCTTGGACTTGTGAACTTCTCTGAGCCTCAATTTCCTTACCTGTAAAATGAGGGAAATAGACTAAATGACTAATTGTTGGCAGAGAGGATTCTGCTCTGCTCTGAGTTGGAGTCTAAAGCCTCTGAGGTTGCTTCCAGTGCTAAAACTCTGTGATTCTTGTGGTTAACTGCTGTAGCTCACTGTTTGCTCATCATGCTCATGATAGCTTGGGGCTAGATGTCGAAGGTCCAGAGTAAATTACCTTCTGGAAAGGGCTTTTGTATCATTTTCCCCATCTATTCAGAGGACTTCAGTTATCCTATTTTTTTTAAACCCCTTACCTTCTGTCTTGGAGTCAATGCTGTGTATTGGTGGTGGTAAGGGCTAGGCAATGGGGGTCAAGTGACTTGCCCAGGGTCACACAGTTGGGAAGTATCTGAGGCCATATTTGAACCCAGGACCCATCTCTGGGCCTGTCTCTCAATTCACTGAGCCACCCAACTGCCCCCAAGTTATCCTATTTCTATCAATATTTCTAGGCAAAAAGAAATAACTCTAAGCTAAGTGTCTCAGTGGTTAGAGCATGTACCTCTATTTCTCATCTGTAAAATGGTGATAATATTAGCACCTGAAGATGGATGAAAGAGTATTTTTTTTTAAATCCGTACCTTCCATCTTGGAATCATTATGTAAATATGAAGAAAAATAAGCTAAACATATAAGAAATTTGTGATTTCATTTGTTTACTATCTTTTTCTTTCTTTTTCTTTTAAACCCTTACTTTACATCTTGGAATCAATACTGTGTATTGGCTCCAAGGCAGAAGAGTGGTAAGGGCTAGGCAATGGGGGGCAAGTGACTTGCCCAGGGTCACCCAGCTGGGAAGTGTCTGAGGCCAGATTTAAACCTAGAACCTCCTATCTCTCAATCCACTGAGCTACCCAGATGCCCCCTTAAAGTATTTTTTAAAAGAGCTTTTCAAATCTTAAAATGCTCTATCAATGCTATTAGTATGGTTTTTGGTGGTTCAGAGAAGTTCTCCGTTTTATTTTTCAGTCATGTTCATTTCTTCTTGACCCCATTTTGGAGTTTTCTTGGCAAGGATATTGGAGTGGTTTGCTATTTCCTTCTCTAACTCATTTAACAGATGAGCAAACTGAAGTAAAGAGGGTTAAGTGACTTGCCCAGGGTCACACAGTTAGGACATCTCTGAGGCCGGATTTGAACTGAGGGAGAGCCCAGCATTCCCTGGGTGACCTTAAAGAAAGTTTCCTCAAGGGTAAGCGAAAGGCTTTCATTATCTGGCTAATGGGTAGAAATCTAACTTCTGGACACTCTGGCCTCTTCCCTTTTTTCTCCTCTCCTTTCACTTGCTAATATGATATCAGAAACTGGCTTATCTCATCTTCTAGTCATCCTTCCTGGAAGTTGTTCTGTTTTGTTTTTATCTTTTGCAGAATATGGGCTTTCCAGAGAACAATGTCCTCTTGCACTCCTTTATCACAAGCTCTGGAGTGGAGTGAGCCATCAGCCTTGTGTCCTTTGTAGAAGGACCTCACTTTGGGAGCGGCTCCACCCCCACAAGATTGACCACCAGGGCCTGCATTTTTAGGGGATCTAAGAGTGCCAGAGCACTATCAGACCCAGAAAAGAAGGGCTGGAATATGGATCTGGGATGGGAGTTCCCATATCCCTATCAAACCACAGATGGGTGAAATACCTCAGGTCAGTTTCCTCTAACTGGTTACCCAATTAGTCTCCTTGAATTTGGACATGGGCATCTTTTAAGGAAAAGGTCGGAATTTGCAAAGAACAAAGTCCTTTTGGTGCTCTTTGAGCCCAGACCTTAGGCAGTTTGGCTGGGCTCACAAGACCTCTTCAGGTCCAATACAAGAAACATTCCTTTATTAAATACTTAGGATTATTGAGTGTTGGGTCTTCCAGTTGAGTATCTTTGCCCATTAAGCACCAACCCAGATTCTTAGATATTTTAATTATTATTAATTATTATTATTATTAGGTAGATGCTGTCAAGAACCATCAGCCCAGTCCTCTCCCTCACCTGCTCCTTGGACATTTATAACAACTCAAATTGAACCTGGCCAGAACAAAACGGTTCCTTTCCTTCCAAATCTATGCCTCTTCTGGACTTCTTGATATCCAAAGGGAATCAAAGGTAATATAGTGCCAGACACCATGCGAGGCACTATTCCAAATACAATCCTTATCATAACCCTGGGAGGTAGGTGCTCTTCTGTTATTATCCCCATTTTACAGTGGAGGAGACCGAGGCAAAGGAAGGTAAATGACTTGCCCAAGATCACAGCACGATTAAATGTCTGCTGTGGGATTGGAAGGGTCTTCCTGATTCCAGACCTGTACTACTTAGCTGCCCAAGTACCCAAGCTGTGCAGGACTCAGTTTGTAGACAACTTACATATCTTTTTTTGGTTTTTGAGTTTTGTAATTTGATTTAGCCCCAGTTTGCTCATCAGGCGCGTGTCTGTTCAGCGTTTCAGAAATCAAGTAGAGATTGCGATTCGTCATCTTGACCTGGACTGATTTCTCCTTTGCCACATTTTTTATCACCTCGTTTAAGCCAGACTGTAAACCTAGAGGAGAAAAGAAACGGAAACCCAAACTCGGTGACTGATTTTTCAGACACAGCGAAGAGAGACTTCCAGCAGAATTAATGTCTGGGGGGAATATTCTCCCAAAGGAGATCCTAGACGTTTGGGAAAACACAATTGGCTCCTGACATGATGAACAGGCTAGGTTTGGAAAGACCTCCAGGAAATCATGAAGAGTGAAAGGAACAGAACCGACCCAAGAGAACATCATCTACAGCACCAGAACTATTGTTTGAAGAACAACTTGTGTACATCCAAGTCCAGAGAAAGGATGGATGAATAGAAATAAGTCACACACAGTTTTATCTCTATATCTCTCTATATCTTTTTGTCAAATGATGCCTTTTCTAGTGGGAGGAGCTGAGGGAGGGAGTTAATTGAGTATTTTCATGTAACTAACAAATTATTTCATTTTTTTTTAAACCTTACCTTCCATCTTAGAGTCAATACTGTGTATTGATTCCAAGACAGAAGAGTGGTAAGGGCTAGGCAATGGGAGTTAAGTGACTTGCCCAGGGTCACACAGCCAGGAAGTATCTGAAGTCAGATTTGAACCCAGGACCTCCCATCTCTGGGCCTGGCTCTCAATCCACTGAGCTACCCAGCTGCCTCCAAATTATTTCATTTTTTAAAAAGACACTGGACTAGGAAGAATCATAGAAACTGAAACTCTAGAGATTGGCTTTTCTTTATATGTACACGACTGTGAATCTTCTCTTCGCCATCCCCAACAAGTGGTCATTCAATCTTTAGTTCAAGATTTCTGGTGATGGTGATGGGAAGCTGGTTACCTCTCAAAACAGCTCATTCCGCTTTCTTACAGAACTGATCATTAGGAAGTTTTCCCAGGGAGTAAACCTAAATTTTCCTCTTTGAAATGGGCACCCATTGTTGACAATCCTGTTTCCAGGGCTGAAAAGAATTATGTCGGCTATCATATTCCACCACCACCTCCAATCCCACTCCGAACTTTTTTTCCCCAAGTTACACACCTCAGTTCTCTCAACCAGTCCTTGCAATGGAATGATTTTAAGGCCTATAGCCAACCTGGTCTCCTTTCTCTATATGTGTTCCATCTTGCCAATATCCTTTTCCAAGAATGTGGATTATAATCGAACTAAATATAACCCTTTAAGTGTGGTGTGACCATAGCAGAGTACATTGGTTCTATTCTTTCCCTAGTCTTGGACACTCTGTCTTTCCTGATGGAGTCTCAGATCCCCTTAGCTCTTGTGGCCGCCATGTTGCACTGTTGATTCATATGGATCTTGTAGCCTCTAGGAACTGGAGTCTGACAATCAAAAGTCAGCTTTGTTCCCTGATGACTGGAGAAGAGTTTATTGATTGGCTAATGCAAATCCATGCCATTTTTACCTTGAATTTGCAGGTGTTGCTTCCAATTGATGACATCTGAAGACTTGAGGGCATTCTGACAACTTTGGAGATCCTTGGAATAAACTTGGTAGGTGTTGGTGTAGTGATCTAAATCATCTCTCATTTCCTGAGCAGGTTGGAAGAAGGGAAAGAAAGTCAAGTGACCAGGAGGTGGGAAGGAATGGGAACACCGGGCAAAGTTACTGACCAGGTAACACAAGTATTCTAGCTTTGCTACTGGTGAAGTAAAAAGGGGTGGTGAACTTGGCCTCATGGAGATAAAACAAGTGATTTACCTGCTCTTGAGGCCGGACAATAACTGTTTTAAAATCTGGCCACTTGTCCACCAATGCCTCCAGTTTGAATGGATTCCCCAGGTTCATATGGAAGATGGTGCCATAAACCTGGAGAGACAGCCAAGGGAAGTCAGAGAGTCAGTCCAGTGGGCTAGGATGACATATCATCCATTCAGCCAATAAACATTTATTATATGCTTCTTTCCTATGTATCAGGCACAGGGCTATGTACTGGGGGTGCAAAGAAAGATAAAGGCAGTCTTTGAAATCAAGGAATTCAGTCTCTTGGGGAAGAAGACAAGATGTAACTATGTGCGGACAAGCCATAGACAGGTTAAGCGAGAGACAGTCAATAGAGGGAAAGCACTAGAAGGAAGAGGAATCAAGGAAGGCTTCCTGGAAAAGATGAGGTTTTAATTGGAACTTGAAGGAAACCAGGAGATGAGGAAGAAGAGCATTCATTCCAGTCATGGTGACAGCCTGTAAAAATGCCTCCAGGCTAGAGATGGAGTCTCTTGGTTGAAGAATGAAGAAATCTCATTACATGGGGAGTGGAGCAGAAAGGAGAATAAGATTGAGAGCATATAAGTAAGGAAAAAGAAGACTAGAGATTATTAAGGGCTTTTTATATAAGGAAAGTGGAGGCAATAAAGAACTGTCTGAGTCATGGAAGGGCGGGTAACAAGGTCGGAAGATCCCTTGGATATTGAGTAGAAGATGGACTGGTCTTGGGGAAGGCACACCAATCAACAGACTATTGCAAGAGTCCAGAAGAAGGATCGGTGAACATGCAGTCAGTACTGGAAAGGGTGGCCAAGGAGACTTTTGCCATCAGAAGGGAGAAGTTAATTGATTTGGCCCAAATCACAGTCACAGAGTTACTGAGTAACAGAACCCAAACTTGAATTCAGGTCTCTGACTGAGTCTATTGTTCATTTCTATGACCCAACCCATTTTGGATTGTATTCTGGAAAGTGGGCTGTGTTCAGCTGAGAAGCATTTCATGAACACCAACTCATGGTCTCACACTGAATTGGACAAGAGATTTTGGAGTAAGGCAAAGCAAGCAGATCCCCGTTTTACACAGAGGAAGGTCTAAGTTGAGAGGGGTGAGTAGATGTGTGAATGATCTTCCAACTTGGAAGTGGGAGACATCACTCCTGAATCTTAGTCCAACACTTTCCACTGCTCCCTTTCAAATACCTCTCCCCAGGGGCATTTGAAGGGAGCAGTGGGGAAAGGCAAGAATGGAACTCTTGAGTCCAATTCAATTCAACACCTCGTTAATAATAATGAGAGAGTCAATAGGGGGAAGGCACTGGAATAAGGAGGGATCAGGGAAGGCTTCCTGGAAAAGATGAATACCTACTCTGCGCTAGGCACTAGGGGTATAAAGTCAAAAGTGAAACAATCTCTACTCTTATGGAGCTTAGATTGCCCCTATGGGATAATAATAACACCTTGATTTTATATAAAACTACAGAATTTCATAGATGGAAAGAATTTCAGAGGTCATCTTGTTCAAAGGGGGCAAATAAATACTCATGCAAGGCTGGTGGCTACCCCAACCAGACTTGAATGCCATTGGGAAATCTTTAACAAGATAAAAAAGAATAAAACATAATGTTAATTTGTATTTTTCCAAGTGTAAGAATTAAAATATTTCTATTTTATATATTTATTTAATATATGTATTATATTTATTTATATAAATATATAAAATACTTATATTTTATAAGGCTTATTGGAAAGCATAGACAATCACTCCTATAAGTAACCTGACCACGTGGTCCCTAGCCTGCCAGTCTCTTCCTCCATCCCTCTCACCTGGCTGCTCTGTTCCCGACTTCTTCCTCCTTCCTTCTCTTCTCAGTTCTCTCCCTCACAAGCCCAAAGACTTGACTTTTATTGACGTACAACACATAGAGGGATGCAAACCTGGCACAACTGTATTATTTCAGGAATGTTCGATGAACAGGTCAAGCTACTCATGAGAGGGAGAGGATGAACTTCCTTGACACATGAGTCAATATGTCCTGACAGGGATTGTATCCTTACGTATGACTTGGTGACTCCTGTCTCTATTTGAGTTAGAAACCACTGATCCAGTCTAACTTATACTGGAATCAATCAACCAATAAACATTTATTAAGCACCTACTATGTGCCAGGCATTATTCCCAATGGGGAAGAGGGAAAGAATGCAGTTTAGATCAGTCAAAACCAAAACTTACACTTATAGAAAGAAAAGCAAACTGTTCATAATAGAGCCATGCAATTTCATGTAACTGCACATTTTCTTTTCTGCTCTGAATATGAAAATGCCCATTTTATTTGGTGTTGGTTAAAGTGAGGATGAAAAAATTATAATAATAAAATATGAGAGGAAAAGCTGGGTGGCTCAGCGGATTGATAATCAGGCCCAGAGACAGGAGGTCTTGGGTTCAAATCTGGTCTCAGACACTTCCCAGCTGTGAGACCCTGGGCAAGTTACTTAACCCCCATTCCCTAGCCCTTATCACTCTTCTGCCTTGGAACCAATACACAGTATTGATTCTAAGACATGTAAAGGTTAAAATTATGGTTGAGACAGAATGTAATAATTATTTTGGTCACCAAGGATTTTATTTATAAAATCCTAATGAAACACCCAAGTCAGCTGGAAATTTATGATGATTTAATTGATATAGTGGAGGAGATTAAGAAGAAGGAAGGGGCTAGTACTGGGTGGGAAGATTAGGAGATCTAGAAAGTAAGGTTTTGAGTATGAAGGAGGAAAGAATCAGCCTGACCTCCAAAGAGGCTCAGCTAAGATGCCTGAATCTGAATCAGCTCAAGGGCAAAACTCACCACCAACACTCCAAGATGTCGAAACACCTCACACACTCTCAGCCACAGTCACTTCTCCAGGGAAAGAGGAAGAGAGGAAGTGATGTGCCTTATATGGACGGTTTTATGTCACTTTCCTGTGTTTCATCTGTACCAATGATCACTTAGCTTGACTTAGGACAGCCCAGAGGTTTGTCCATTTTTCTGCACATGTTTGTTGAAGGCCATTTCCTCAGATAATTAAATCTTGAGTTTGATGCAGACCTTCCTAATATTGTTAAACTAAGGAGGGTGGAGAAATATAGAGTTTCCAAGGCCTGATTCTGTTATTCCAAGTATCTCCATTGTTACTGATCAGGAAATAGCTAAATCAGATCTTCTAAAGTACAGTCTGATTAGGGTGGAATAGTTTTAAAATTCACAGACAGAAGGTAAGGGTTTAAAAAAATAAATTTAAAATAAAATAGGAGAGGGTTGGAGTGGAAGATGTGTAAGTCCCCTTTCAGCTGTAACTCCTATGGTCTGGAGTTCTCCAGTAATGTATGAAAGAGAGTGGCGATAGGCCATGAGTCTGTGAAGGGGGAAAGGGAAAGGAAGGGAAGGGAAGAAACATTTATTCAGCATCTACTACATGCCAGAGGCTGTGCTAAAGACATTTATAAATATTATCTCATTTGATCCTCACAAAAAAATCTGTAAGGTAAGTGCTGTTCTGTTATTCTTCCCTAGTTGGTAAGTATCTGGGGTCTGATTTGAATTCACAACTTCCTGACCCAGCCCTCCACGCATCATGGCACCACCTAGCTGTGGGAATTGTAGTTCCATTTGGTCAGAGAGGAATGCTTTGGAAAACTGGTCCAGGGAGCTTACATTTTCTCTTGTGGGAGGGAGGACACCATTTCTAGGGAGAGGGGAGTGGCGGAAGCTAGAATCAGGACTAAATGGATACAAAGACAGAAAGGAGCTGAAAAGGAATACTTTGTAATATGATATTTCAAATCTAAAGAAAATACTCTTCTTAGTGACAGATAGAGGTTTATTTTGTGATAAGCTGATTAGACAAATCATCTGTTGTTGGGGTTCAGAGTCCCCAGTGGCTGGCCAATCACACACAGGAGGGAAGGATTGTCTAAACTTGTCTAATCCATTGTCAGATTTGGAGTAGAAGAGACCAGTGTTCAACTTCCATCTCCCACACAAACATGCCTGTCACTTAGCTCCCACAGTGCTAAGAAGTACCATAGTGACCTCCCTGAGTCTCAAGCAACCTCCTTGGACTTAGGAGGGTTAAACTTTCCCTATAAAGAGTTTTAAGAACAAAACAATTGGTTCTGAACATCATCAAAGGATCCCAGACCATCGGAGTTGGAAGGGGACTTACAGATCCTCATCACCAGAGCTCCTCATTTTACAGATGAGAAACCTGAGGTCCAGAAAGGGAGTGCCTTGCCTAAGGACACAGAGTTAGGAAATCATGGACCCTTGGGGTACTCTTTCAGGGTGCAAGAATTCCTTTCTTGGTTCTTGCTTCTAAATAGGACCTGAGGGGGCAGCTGGGTAGCTCAGTGGATTGAGTGTCAGGCCTAGAGATGGGAGGTCCTAGGTTCAAATCTGGTCTCAGACACTTTCTAGCTGTGTGATCCTGGGCAAGTCACTTTACCCCCATTGCTTAGCCCTTACCAGTCTTCTGCCTGGGAATCAATACACAGTCTTGATTCCAAGATGGAAGGTAAGGGTTTTAAAAAATAATGAAATAAATAAATAGGACCTGAACTTACAGCTCAGGATACTAGAAATCATCTGAATTTGTGAGTTTGAACCTTGGCTCAGCCACTTACTAAATAACAAGGGAGGGACAACAGGGTGGCTCAGTGGATTGAGAGTTAGGCCCAGAGATGGGAGATCCTGGGTTCAAATTTGGCCTCAGACAATTCCCAGCTGGGTGACCCTGAGTAAGTCACTTCACTCCCATTGCCTATTCCTTACCACTCTTCTGACTTGGAACCAATACACAGTATTGATTCTAAGATGGAAGGTAAGGGTTTTTATAAATAATCAAATAAACAAACCAATAAATGAATGAATGAATAAACAAAGAAATAAGTAAATGAATGAATGAATGGATAAATAAACAAACAGGGGAGACCACATCTATACATACCAGCTATTAAAGCTGAACATGCATGAGGACTTTTAAGACTTTGGGGACACTATCTGAGAACATCCATAATAAATACCCATGAACACACTGTGGTGTGGGGAGGGAGGTCACTGGGAGCTGGGTTAGGGAAGACTTCCTTTAAGGGTTCATCATTGTGTGTGTGTGTATTTTAGGAAAACAATTTTGGCAGCTATGTGGAGTAAGGATAAGAGGGGAGAGCAGTAAAGAAAGCTGTTGCAGAAGTCCAGGGAGGAAGAGATGGGGGACCCAACTAAGGCTTTGACTGCATGAGTGGAGAGAAGGGGAAGTACATGAATGATGGATTCACTGGAAGGTGGGAGTCAGTGCTCACGCTTACCTTTAGAGACTCAGGAATGTCCTTCCTCAAGGTTCTTTCCAGGGTCTGCAGCATCTGAGGGCTACGGAGAAGAATCATCTTGGCCAGATGCTCAGGCTAACTTTCTGAGGGTCAAGAAAGGAAGAGGATGAGAGTCAGAGGTGGAGATGTAAAAGAGAGCCACACTGATGTGTCTTGGAATCTCCTAGCCAATGGAGGATGCTCCAGCTGGAGGATGCCATTGCTAGGAGGGCCTCCCCTTTACCCATTCTGCTCTTGGCTCACTTATGCCCCATCAGGCTCCAAGTTACCACCCTTTCCCCTGCCTTAACTGGGACTCTCCTCTGAAAGAACTCAGTGTCTCCGTTGCTCCCATCTACCGGTTCTTGTTGCTCCTGTCTAACCTTAGTACGCCAACCACCCACTCGTTTAAAAGGAACTTTGCTAGGAAATCCAATGAGGGAATAAGCATTAGGTAACTGGAGGAGGGTTTGGGGAGGAGACAGTCACAAATGAACAGTTAACAGTTTAAGAGATTATCCAAGCGTTTGGCCAGCTCCAGGACTTTGGCCCGACCTTAGCTCCATCTTCCTATTAAATCATGCTTCTCAGTTGACGATTGGTCCCAGCCTCAAAGGCCATGGAATGGGGCTGGATCACTACCCTTTGCCATCTTTGTAGAATCTGCGTCATAATAATAATAATGACACCTGGTCCTTCTATAGCACATGATGGCTTACGAAGCACTTGACATAAATTGTCTGTCTGATCCTTGTACCTAACCTGTGAGATGAGTGCTGAGACCAGGCCATAGGCTCATAAACTTTGACCTAGAAGAGGCTAGTTCATCTCATTCCTATTTCAGAGAAGGAAAACTGAGGCCCAGGGAGATTAAGAGACTTGCCCATGATTCTACAAGTAATAAGCCCAAGAGGTAAGATTCGAACCCTTCTTGGGACTCCAGAAGCGATGCTCTGTCAATATATCATATACTCTCTCTCATTTGATAATTACCCTAATGAGGTCAGTGCGACAGTTATTATTGTGCCCATTTTGCAAATGGATAAACTGAGGCCAAAAGAAGATAATAAGTATAGTCCCCGTGCTAGTAGGTGGTTAAAGCTCTCTCTTTACCTTGCTTTTTTTTTTTTTTAAAACCCTTCCCTTCCCTCTTAGAACTGTATAAATGAATATTTTGAGCCTTTGGACTTTGTCCCCCAGAAGTCCCTTAGTATTTCCCAAAATTCCCTTTTCCTGCCCCCCCCCCATTTTGTGTGATTGTATTTAAGTGGCTGTAACTCCTCCCTTTCCTCTTTTTGGATCTACCACCTGGCTGAATTCAGGCAGTTCTTTTGCGCTAGTTATTATTAATAAAACTTTTAAAAGATAATATGTAGTTATTTATTATTAATTTTAAAATCCACAGAACCAGTTCCAAGGCAGAAGAGCAGTAGGGGCTAGGCAATGGGGGTTAAGTGACTTGCCCAGGGTCACACAGCTAGGAAGTGTCTGAAACTAGATTTGAACCCAGGACCTCCCATTTCTAGGCATGGCTCTCAAGCCACTGAGTCACCTAGCTGTCCCCTTCACCTTGCTTCTTGAATGAAACTTGTAAGCAGGTCACTTGCCCTAATTCTCAACTCCCCATCTCCAGGTGAGTTATTTGACTAAACAACTCTCTCCACATCCCCTCTCCAGTCAGTCAACAAGATTTCTTCTGTGTATACCATGCACAAGGCACCATGCAAAGTGCTGAGGATAAAAAGGGAGGCAAAAGCACAGAAAGTTGCTTCCCTTGGGGAGGCCATCACTAATTGGGGGAGCATCGATGTACTAAAAAGGATCATTCAAGATCGGTGCAGAATAGAAGGAAGGCACTATTCCAAGGGAAGGTCCAAGGGATCGAGGGACCCGGAACACCTCCTGCCTTCCCAAGGTGTGTCTCCAAAACTACAAGTTACAATAATTATGATGGCATCAATTGCCCAAGCCTATGGCGTTATCCAGCATATTCCCCAAGCTCCCTTCCCTCCCCAGTCATCAGACAAGCCTTGCCCACCATTCCTGGTAACGATTTAAGTTCTCTACGATGTCTGCAGGCAGAAATGTTATCCACGAGAGAGGCCATCATGAGTCAAGAAGTGAACGAGATCTCCAAGACCAAGAGTCATTGAGTGCTCAGTATGTTCCTGTGGTGCATCAGAGTTTGCAAATAACTGCCTCTAACCCAGCCCAACAGGCTAACAGCAGGAAGCCTGCCATATTCATATCACAGATGAACAAAAGGAGGCTTGGAGAGAAAATGGGCCCTACTATACTAACCAAGCTCCAATACACCCAGTAGGGAGCTGGAGCCTGAAGCCCTATAATTTCTGCACTCTGATCTCCAGTCTATTAAATTTGCTTCATGGTGATATTTGCTCTACTGCAATGGTCTGGAATCGAACCCTCAATATCTCCGAAGTAGATCTAATTATTGAAATAATTTGCTGGTCATAAACGTGGAGGAATTGTTGGGGGTAAGATATGGAGAAAGACGAGAGCTAGGGCAAATAGCCCCCATTTTCATAATGGAGAAGATGGGTTAATTAGTCATAATTTACCTGTTTTCCAAGTGTTTTTGCATTTATTTCTTCTTTTCCCACTGTTTCAAATAGATGTCGACTTTTGGAGATGCCCAGAAGTATTATCCTGGATTTGTCCCCCAGGCTCTCTCTACTAGCAATATTGGGGACACCCAACTCCCTTAAGTAGTACTCCCCAAGTTCACCCACCCGTGGGCCCAAGGGGAGGAGTTATCTCTGTCCCTGGCCTAAATAGATTTCTTGGCTCTAAGTACATTCCCTTCCAGAGTTGTCCAAGTTCTCAGAAGAGAACTGTATGTGCCTTCCAAGTATTATTATCTCATTTGATCCCCACAATCACCCTGGAAGATGGATACTATTATTATCCCCATTTTTTTTTAGATGAGAAAACTGAGATTCAGAGAGATTAAGTGACTTCAGAGAGTCACAGCTAGTGAATACATTGTTAGCTTAATGGGTTATAATGAGATCCCAGGGTACCCTTTCATTCACATGTGGGGAAACAAGCTATGTTCTGAGACTTCCTAAAGTGAAGCCAGGATGGGCATAATGAGCCAAACATTTGTGATTTTGGGGGGTAGATCTCAGGATGAATCTGGTCTATATGAGTCCAGAGTATGTGCCAGGTTTTATCTTTTGCTAGAGCTAACTTTGTTTTTTGACCAGGAAAATTAGCTTAATAATTCAACTCGGTATCTGATTGAGATCTGCTAAGAACAGGCTATGTTGTTGGTTTTTTTTCCTCATTCAGTGGAAAGCTAAAAGAGAAAATGCAACCCTTGCTGAGAAAACAACCCAACTGGAAAACAGTTGACCTTGTCCTGTAGGAATCTGAAAGGAATGGAGGGAGTTTAGAAGATTTTTCAGGAAGCATAGGATGCCTTTCTTGGAAGTTGAGTTGATCTGAGAATTCTACAAGAGTACTGGCTAAGTAGTTTTTCTGGGAAGAAAAATCTAAGAAATCTAAGAAGACCCCAAAGTTTCTGTACTGTTTACCTTTTGCTGAGTGGTTACACATCAGTGCTCAGCTCTGATAGTCCTGAGAGGGGATGATTTGATTTAGCAATACTCCTGGACTAAGGGCAAAAACAAGTTGGACTCTTGGATCCCTGACCTCTACACTGCTGTTCTGATCTTTTAATTAATTATCATAGAAAGAGAGAGCTGTGAGGAACCTCAGGGGGGAACTCACACAGCCCCTTACTTTTGACAGATGAGTAAATCAAGCCCCAACAAGGTTTCATGACTTGCCATAGCAGTGCTCTTATCACCAAGCTAGGCTGATTTTTGATTCTCTGGTTTATTAGAGGCAGCTGTGGTTTATTCAAAAAGAGAGTGCTGCATCTGGAATTAAGAAACACAGATCTGAAACCCAGCTCTGCCATTTATGAGCATGGTGACCCAAAGCAAGTCAATGAGTCTTGGTTTTTTCATTAAAGTCAAGATAATATTGATGATGATAATGATAATGACTCTACCACCCACTGCATCTGATTGTTTTGAAGATCAGTTAGATAATGCATGTAATGAGCTATTATAAATGTCAGCTTTATTTTTCTTCTTTTAATTCTGTCTTCTAATAAGACACTGACTGGGATTCCTTATTTCCCTATTCTCACTTTAGGATAAATTCTGCTGAAAAAATATGAACCACAATGCCTTTTATTTTCAAAGAACAACCAATTTGGGGGATGTCTTTTTTTTGCTCTGTCCTCCAACAATCCCTTTAAAAAATGAGTCCTCCTATAAAACAACAAAAAGTTGTTCATCATAGCCTATGAATACAATGAATCATCTGACAGTACACACACTATTCTACCACCATCATCCTTCCACATCACTGCTAAAAGTAGAGTTGCATTTCTTTTTTTTTTCTTTTTAATCCGTACCTTCCATCTGGGAATCAATATTGTGTATTGGCTCCAAGGCAGAAGAATGGTAAGGGCTAGGGAATGGGGGGGGGGGGGGCAAGTGACTTGCCCAGGGTTACATAGCTGGGAAGTGTCTGAGGCTACATTTGAACCTAGGACCTCCCATCTCTAGGCCTGACTCTCAATCCACTAAGCTACTCAGCTGCCCCAAGAGTTGCATTTCTTGATCCATTCTCTAGAGCAAAACTTGTCAATAAAGTTATTCCCTATTTTATTTTTCTATAATGTCCTTTGCATTGCATAAGTTCTAAGTCATTATACCTTGCAAGTGCTCATGAAAACTTGTTTAAAGAAAAAAGACCACTTTAAAAATTATTACAGCATTTGTACTACCATATGTCAAGATCAAGAAAGAGGAATTATCAAAGAACTTGACAAAATCTTTAAAATTAAATCTACATGGGGGAGACTAGGTAGCTCAGTCGATCCAAAGCCAGGCCCAGAGATGGGAAATCCTGCATTCAAATCTGGCCTTAGACATTTCCTAGCTGTATAGCTTTGGGCAAGTCATGATCCCCATTGCCTAGCCCTTACTGCTCTTCTGCATTGCAACCAGTGTTGATAGAAAGAAAGAAAGAAAGAGAGAAAGAAAGAAAGAAAGAAAGAAAGAAAGAAAGAAAGAAAGAAAGAAAGAAAGAAAGAAAGAAAGAAAGAAAGAAAGAAAGAAAGAAAGAAAGAAAGAAAGAAAGAAAGAAAGAAAGAAAGAAAGAAAGAAAGAAAGAAAGAAAGAAAGAAAGAAAGAAAGAAAGAAAGAAAGAAAGAGAGAGAGAAAGAAAGAAAGAGAGAGAGAAAGAAAGAAAGAAAGAAAGAAAGAAAGAAAGAAAGAAAGAAAGAGAGAGAAAGAAAGAGAGAGAGAAAGAAAGAGAGAGAGAAAGAAAGAGAGAAAGAAAGAAAGAGAGAAAAAAAGAGAAAGAAAGAGAGAGAGAAAGAAAGAGAGAGAAAGAAAGAGAGAGAGAAAGAAAGAAAGAAAGAAAGAAAGAAAGAAAGAAAGAAAGAAAGAAAGAAAGAAAGAAAGAAAGAAAGAAAGAAAGAAAGAAAGAAAGAAAGGAAGGAAGGAAGGAAGGAAGGAAGGAAGGAAGGAAGGAAGGAAGGAAGGAAGGAAGGAAAGAAGGAAGGAAGGAAGGAAGGAAGGAAGGAAGGAAGGAAGGAAGGAAGGAAGGAAGGAAGGAAGGAAGGAAGGAAGGAAGGAAGGAAGGAAGGAAAAAAGAAAGGAAGGAAGGAAGGAAGGAAGGAAGGAAGGAAGGAAGGAAGGAAGGAAGGAAGAGAGAGAAAGAGAGAGAGAGAAAGAGAGAAAGAAAGAAAGAAAGAAAGAAAGAAAGAAAGAAAGAAAGAAAGAAAGAAAGAAAGAAAGAAAGAAAGAAAGAAAGAAAGAAAGAAAGAAAGAAAGGGGAAAAGGAAGAAAGAAAGAGAGAAAGGGAGAAAAGAAGGAAGAAAGAAAGAAAAAGGGAAAGAAAGAGAGAGAGGGAAGAAATTAAATTCACATACATGTTCATACACAATGACTTCAGTGTAAGGGTTAGAACAAGTAAAGATAGCAAAAAATATTTCTCCTCAAAGACAATGCTCGTGATATAGAAGTCTAATATTTCTATGTATTCTACACAGCTTTAGCTACATTGTGGGCACTGTCTGAGAAAAGAATTAGTAGCTGCTAGACATCTTGAACACTGAATAATCTTTGAAAAATGACATTTTAATGGATAAAAAATGACTTGCTACTGATGTGAGAACCATTTTTGAATTAGCTGGCTCTAGTGCAGCCAGATTCCCAGTTTATTAGAGCGAAGATAAAAATTTGTACAAAATTAAGAGAAAGGATAAAAATAAGAAAAGATGGCATTCCATTAAAACAAAGTACTGATAATGAAAAATGAATAATGGATAGAAGCAATGCTAGAGCCACAGAAATTTAACTGATGAAAATCAATTGCTATAACAAGGAAAACAAAAGAACCTAAAAAGTAATTCAGGTAACAAACATGATTTAGTGCCAAGAGGAGTGAGATCTCAGTCAAAAAGTATATAGCGTTTTAGAATTTAAATCTTTTTAAAATCATTTAAAAAATCTTATAGAGGATGCTAGGAGATTATGAACAGTGTTGTCCTATATAGCAGATAGAAGCATGGAATGATTCTAATGAAAAATGAAGAATGGAACCAGTTTAAATAAAAGTTTAGGGAGAGGCTCAACCAAGCAAAATCATACACAAGGCATTTAAAGATGAAAATGGAAGGAAGGCAACAAACAAAAGAAATATGCAAGCTATCTATGAATACTTAAAAAAAATAACTACCACAAAGAATAAGAAATCAACTGTTCAACTGTACTTGGTTTCCAATGTCACATACCTAGATGTGGTTATAAACAAAGTAGAAATAACACTAAACAAAAATGGGAAAAGCAGTCAGATTAGATGAGATATTCTTAAGAGAAATCTGTATTGTGTCTAAGAAAATTGTAAGAATATTGAAGGGTATTTTGTTTTTGTTTTTTAAACCCTTACCTTCTTCCATCTTAGAGTCAGAAGAGTGGTAAGGGTTAGGTAGTGGGGGTTAAATGACTTAGTCACACAGCTAGGAAGTGTTTGAGGCCAAATTCGAACCCAGGACCTCCCATCTCTAGGTCTGGCTCTCAATCCACTGAGCCACCCATCTACCCCCATGAAGGGTTGTTTTAAAAAAAATCTGAAAGATACTAAAAAGGCCTAGGAAAAAAATCTCAAATATTATTAATCCTGAAAAAAAAAAGCAAATGAAAAAACACCAACTCTGGTCTGTGCATTTTCTTTCTCATCTTGTTGTTGAGTTAATTTTCAGTTGTGTCCAGCTCACTATGACCCATTTGGATTTCTTGGCAAAGATACTGCAGTGGTTTACCATTTTCTTCAGTTGGTTTTACAGATGAGGAACTGAAACAATGAGAGTTAAAGGTGACTTGCCCAGGGTCACACAGTTGGTAACTCTCTGAGACCAGATTTGAACTTATAGAGTCCAACTCACTGTGACCCCATTTGGAGTTTCTTGGCAAAGATATTGCAGTAGTTTACCATTCTCTTCTTCAGTTGGTTTTACAGATGAGGAACTGAAACAATGAGAGTTAAAGGTGACTTACCCAGGGTCACACAGTTGGTAACTCTCTGAGACCAGATTTGAACTTATGAAGAGGATTCTTAGTGATTCCAAGCCCAGTGCTCTATCCACTGTGCCACCTAGCTGCCTATTTATCTACTCACATTCACATTGGGAGCATTCTTGCTCATCCCCACCATATGACTTCCCATTGCTTTCAGCACAAAGCTTATCTTTAGTTCTTTGAAGGTAGTGGTGTCCCTTCTCTTCTTGCCATATAACAACATTGACAAAGTGTTAATAATGAAAAGATCAGCCTTGCTTTTATGAAAAGTCTGGGATCAGCTAAAGCTTTACAGTTTCACAATAGCAATCCAGTTCAGTCTCCATCTCTTTTTCCATTTTGGGTCCAACTCATTTTTCATCCATCTTTCCTGTATGATGTCGGACAGGCTCTATAAGCAAATGCTTGTTGAAATCTGGGTAGTGAACGTTTTTCACCCACTTGATCTTTCCTATGTGGATACACAGCCCAAACTCCTCTGAGTTATTATAGATCTCCTCCATCACAGTGGAAGAAACATGTAGCAAACATGTCTAATTGTTTTATGCATCTGATGATTATTATCAGAAAGCCTCTGAAGAGAATTCTGTCATTTGCCCCCAAGGAGTCTTGAATTATCTTGACATATGGATAGGAAACCCCTTTCTCTAGAGTACCAAGGAGTCTGTTGAGTTGGGGTTTGTTGTGACCATAGAATGCACTATAAAACCCAAAACCAACAACAAATGTAATAGAATCTTTTCTACATTTTCCCGTTAATTATGAGACGGTAGATATAATCCACTGCTGGATATCATTTGTGAAAGCCTACTTGTTCCCTATTAAAGCCCTCAGTTATATGAAGTGCCTTCAGTTATATTAATAACCATCATAGTCTCTCTGCCCTTAAGGAGCTCAAAATCTAATGGGAGACCCAAACCACTGTGTACTGTGTAACGTGGAGATACTCTCAGAGGGAAGACATTAGCGTAGTGGACCAAGAAAAACTAGCAAGGTGATTTTTTGATTGAGTCTTGAAAGAAGCCAGGGAAGTCAGGAAGCAGAGAATTCCAGGCATTAGGGACATCTAGTGAAAATGGACAGGCAAGAGAGGTGTTTTATGTTGTTTCACTGCTCCATAAGGCTTCTGGAAGGAAGTAAAATAATAAGACTGGAAAGGTAGAAAGGGAGAAGATTATGAAGACAGAGTTGGGCAGTGGCTATTGTTGTTCTCTTATTCATCTTTTTTTTCAGCATTAATAAAATCTGGCATCTTTTTCCTACACCATTTTAGGTTCCCTTCCTTCAGATACCTTCTATATCAGGCTCTCACTGCCTTATCTTCAGAAGCGTATCATTTCCAGTGTTAATCTCTATAAATTCATGATCCAATCTGATTGTTTTCCTTGTTCTCTTTAGTACCTTCCTGTCCTCTCTATAAACACCTCAGGGGCTATGATATTGGGGGCCAAGTGTACTAGTTCCATTCTGTTGTAGGGAGCAAATGCCTTGTTGGAAAGCTTTTTTTTTCCCTTCAAATCTTCCATTTTTCTACTGTTTGTACTCTGCTTTTCATTTCTATCAATAAATGCCATTAGCGTGACTATATTTAATTGGTTGTCTTGCCAAGATTTCTTTAGGATGGTTTTTCCCTCCACCGTTTCTCTCTGCCATACAAAGTTATATAGTTCCTGATCACCCACCTTCTTCCTTTGTAAGATTTTACAAATGAATTTGTATTTTAACTTGGTTTAACCTTTGGTAGGTCATCTGTTGTGCAAACAAGTCACAGATCTATTGGCTAAGGCAGTTTCTGGGCTTCTTTGTTTTTCCCACTGTGGCAATTAATTTACATTGTCTTAATTTCTGAACAAAATTGTTGTAGTTGGTACCGATGTCTTGTAGGTTGTCCATTTCCCATTTAAAAATTTTAATAATTTGTTTAAGTAATTCAGGGGTGTATCTGAGTGGGTCAATGATCTTACTAGAGCTTTTATGTTACTAAGGAAGTTTGTGTATATTGCTGAAGTTCAAAAAACAATCTTCATAAATTCAGGACAAGACAAAATTGATCAGTCAGCAGTTTATCCAAAAATGATCTGGGGTGTTTAGAGGACTTCAGATTCAGTATGAACTAGCAGTATGATGTGGCTACCCGAAAAGCTAATTGAGAGACAAATACGAAGTGCTTAGTAGAAGCCAGTGAAGGTGTTAAACTCTGAACAAGCAAGCAAGGTAGTATCTGCCCTCAAGGAACTTTTATTTTCTCAAATACTTGAAGTAGATTAGACAACATAGTTTCTAGGAATAAGCATATGTTTGTACTCTGCCTTGGTTAGAATCATCTGAAGTCTTGTGTTCTATTCTTATTTATTTGTTTGTTTATTAAAACCTTACCTGTGTATTGGTTCCAAGGCAGAAGAATGGTAATGGTTAGGCAATGGGGGTTAAGTGACTTGCCCAGGGTCATACAGCTAGGAAGTGTCTTATATTCTATTCTAAGCCAATGGTTCAGGAAGGCCATTAATAAACTGGAGAATGTAAAGGGAAGGACAACCAAGGTGGTGAAGGGTCTTGAGTCCTCACTGTATAAGATTCAGTTAAAAGAACTGGGGATGTTTAGCCTGTAAAAGAAGATGGGCAAGAAGGTACACATAGCTGTGTTCAAGTATTACAAGAACTGTCCGATGAAGCAGGAATTCCCTTCTGCCCCCAAGAACAACATCTAGAGCTGGAAAGAGGCAAATGTTGGCTTGGTGAAGGAATGAGGGAATAAATGGATGCATAAAACCCATTCATGAAGTTTTTACTTTGTGCTAAGCACCAGACTTAAAAATACAAAAGGATTCACTGACCCTACACTCAGAGGACTTACATTTGAATGGGAGGAGACACCCTATATGGGAAATCATGTCCAGCAAGAAGCATTTTAATTTAAAAATCTATAGGTATGTTGAGGAGAGACAATCCAACAAGAGTTTATGTACTTATTATGTGTCAGGCACTCTGTCAAACTCTGTGGATACAAAAAAGACAAAATGAAAAAAAAAAACAAAAAACAAACAAACAAACCCAGAGTTTCTGCCCTGAAGAGCTTCCTAAAAGGAAGACAAATATGAGGCAAAATATGAAGAAATAACAGGTACAAAATGGGTATATAATATGTGGATGATAATCTGAAAGGGAAAGACTAGCATTTGAGGGGAACTTGAAAAAGCTTCCTGCAGAAGGTGGAACTTGACCTGAGTCTTGAAACAAGCCAGGGAAACACAAGGTGAAGGTGAAGACACAGAGGATGCCTTTTGGATATGGGGGCCAGAAGAGAGCTCAGAAGCACAGAAATTGGAGGACTTGTATAGCTGGATTATAGAATGAGTGGAGATGATTAAAGTATGAAAAAATAGCCTGAAGAGGGCAGCTTATGATGAGCTATTAAAGTATATTTGACCTTGGAAGTAATAGGAAGTCACTGGAGCTTTCCTTCCTTCCTTCCTTCCTTCCTTCCTTCCTTCCTTCCTTCCTTCCTTCCTTCCTTCCTTCCTTCCTTCCTTCCTTCCTTCCTTCCTTCCTTCCTTCCTTCCTTCCTTCCTTCCTTCCTTCCTTCCTTCCTTCCTTCCTTCCTTCCTTCCTTCCTTTCTTCCTTCCTTCCATCCTTCCTTCCTTCCATCCTTCCCTCCCTCCCTCTAACTCTCTGTCTCTTTCTCTGTCTCCTGATTTGATCAGAATAGACCTACAGTTCAGAAAAATCACCTTGGCAGTTGATGGATTGGAGGAGGGACAGGCCCAAGGCTGGGAAATCAAACAAAGCTTTTGCAGAAATGGAGAGGGCTCTGGTCATGAGCTCAGAGCACTTGGGTGAAGAGCCCATCATTAATTGTTGATGTTTGCTCTTCATTTCAAAGAGGACCAATGGAATCAGGAGGTTTTGTCTTAACTTGCTTGTGTGAGACAGAGTTGCACAAAGTTATCAGCCTCACTCTCTTCCAAAGTCATCCAAGTCCAAGACAAAAGTCAGGATGACTGACAATGGTCTGGGATGCATTGGATGACCTTGGCCTCTTCAGTGTCTGACCATGCTCTAAGGACTCCATAGAACCTGTTTCAGCAGCCTTCGTGGTCATTGGAACAAACTGTTCTCATCTACCCCTTCCCTGGGGGAAGTCTTCACAGGCTCCATGTGGACCTCCCCCCAACTCACTGATGGCTTTGATTCCTATTGGTTACCCTCAACCTGGTTTAACCTGTCTGCTGACATGACTTTACTGGTGTGTGGCCACCACTGGGAGCCTGGGGGCATCAAATGAGGAAAGCAGCCTTGAAAACAGTTCAGCAAGTCCTCAAAAAAGAGGTTTTAGCCCTCCCTGAATAGCCCAAATAGATATTTAGAACCTCAATGACTGTGGTTGAGTTATTTAACTTTCCTATGACTTTTTCCTCCTTTATAAATGAAACGAGGTTGTCAGAGAGGACCAGATCAGATGGCCTCCTAGGTACCTTTTAGCTCTATCAATGGCCCTCCTGTATGATCCTGGGCAATTCATTGAACCTCTCTGCTCCTGTTTCTTCCTCTGTAAATGGAGGGGATTTGACTAGGTTGGCCTTTTGGATTCCTCTCAGCCTTGGATCTCTGATCCTATGCTCCTGAGGGGGGATTCTGCTGCTCTCCTCACCCCATCCCACCTCCCGCCCAGGACTATAGACCTTGCCCAGGGACCAGAGAGTCAATTCAAAGATCTCATCAGGAAGCTGTCTTTTAGAACAGGGTTGTCAACCTCAGATAGAAACAGGGACCATCAATGGTCTATCAAGATCTCTGAAGGCTGAATGTTGACTTGGAAAACCATATACTAAAATGACCTGTGCTCTATCTGTACCGTGATTTATTTTGTTTAGTATTTCCCAATTGCACTTTAATCTGGCTCAGACTACCCTGGGCAGCAGCTGACACATCTGTTGCTTTGTACAAGGAGTGTTGGACTTGGTGACACAAGACCTGGGTTTGAACGGTAGCTACTCTCTTGGGTCACCTAAACTATGCACTTGACCTCTTTGGCTTTGCTTCCTCATTTCTCGAGCAGGGATCATCATTCTTGCCTCCAGGTACCCTGTTAGATAGAGTGAGTGGCAGGAGGGGACATAGTCCTTCAATCTAAAGGAAGATTCAGGTACTGATTTTCCCTCTTCCTCACCCTGGCTGTGTGCCCTCAGGCTTTGCTTCTCTGTACTCCAAGTCTCTCTAACTTTTTTTTTAGTATAGTTGTGGACTAAATATATATGCAAGGAAGGGGCATTCCACACTGGAAGCTCCTGATACCCATAAAATTATAATTAAAAAAAATACACCCTCTCCCTCATCAGGTTGCTCGAGGAAAGTATCTGCTAACCTTAATGCTCCCATGAACAATTAGGAAGCTCTTAACGGCTATTAACATGACACGATGGAAGCAGATGCTAAGTTGATGACAGCTTTACGCCATAGGACGATGTGGAGGAAGATAACTGAGTTTGTCCCTCTTCCAGATCTGATCTAACCAGCACGGTAGGCCTAGAAGGTTATAGTTTCAGAGTTGAGAGGGCCAAGGGGGTCCTCTAATTTACAGAGGAAGAAACTAGGATCCGGGTAGGTGGTAGCCTGCCAAACCAAGGTCACCCAAATAAGAAGGAAGAGAGCTGAGATTGAAATGCACGTTCTCTGGCCCCAACCCAGTTTAATAAAGAAAAAGGTTTCCCTAGTACCTGAGGGCTGGGTAAAAGAAGTGCTGTCTGCTACTGGAGGGTTTCTGCTTCTCCTGCAATGGGTTGGCCTCAACACAGACGATTGTTGTGCTTTGTGCCAAGGAGTCTGGAAGACCCGGTAGGGGCAGGTCAGACTTACTGAGCACTGCAGGGCCACCAATCAGGAAATCGTCACAGGTCACAGAGATGGTGCAGAACTGGGCAGAGTTCAGAGTCAGCCAGGCTTGTGTTGTCATGGTTACCGGAACTCTGGCCAATGCGGGTCACAGTAGCTGATCAGAGCCAAGGCAGGCATGTTGCAGGATTGGTAGTCTGGGTTATCTCTGTGTTTGAGCAGAGGGGCTAATATTGACTATAGTAGCAGAGCCAAAAAGGGCCAAATGGGAGGCGAGGGGAAACACATGGTTTCTGGCATGTAGAAGGAGGAAATCTGAAAAAGAGAATCCAAAGGGACCATTTGCTTCAGCAGTGAAGGAGGCCTCCCTTCCCTACCTTCTTGAAGAGCTCAGAAGCAACTAGACTTTAACTGTGAGCCTTAACGAAGGCCGGGGTTCCTCCTCTGAGGGAGAGACACAGAGGCAGAAAGGCAGACAGGGAAGAAGACAGGGAAAAGATGGAGATCCAGAGACAGGGTCAAAGACAGGTCTAGAAATAGAGACACAGAGAGAGAGAGACAGAAAAAAGAACTAATATAATAGCCAGAAGGCTGGCTTGGACATCACAGGACCTGGTTCAAATTGTATTTTAATACTCAAAGAGGGAAGATCTATTCTGCCCTAATTATTATACCAGTCATATAGTGGCCCACAATAGTGAAGAAAAAGTGACTCATACCAGCTTGGTTATGAATCAGTTTTAGTAGTGTTAATTAGGTTCTTTGGGGAAGTTTTTTCAGGAGATCCATCATCTTGGGCAGCACCAGGAAAAAGTAACATGGTGGATCCCCACATCAACCCCAAACCAGGTCTGATATTACATAAAAATGGAACAAAAAAAGGTGTAATCTACGTAAAACCCAGTGGGATTGCCCATCAGCTACCCAGGTCTGATATTACATAAAAATGGAACAAAAAAGGTGACATCTACGTAAAACCCAGTGGGATTGCCCATCAGCTACCCAGGTCTGATATTACATAAAAATGGAACAAAAAAGGTGTCATCTACGTAAAACCCAGTGGGATTGAGCATCAGCTACCAGAAGGGAAAGAATATGACTCTTGTAACCAAGGAAAAATATTCTAAATTGACTAATTAAATAAAATTTAAAAAAAAAGGTGTGAAATTAAAGATAGCCCAGGGATAAATTCAAGTTCCCCTAATGTGCAGTTAAATTTTCTTTTGCTCTTTACTACACCTGTTTTAAAGTAGTTTACATTCTCTGTGGGGTTATAGATTATGTTTTCACTCTTGTGATCTGCTCATGCCATCTTTCTGTTAATATCTTCCTCTTCCGTAAGGTGTTCTGAGAGGTGCGTGAGTGGCTTTGATGACATGGAGGAAGCACAGAAACCTGTTGGATTCACCATCTACAATAGCAGTATAAGCCCCAGGAGGGAAACCATATGACCAACTGAAGAATTATCATAATTTGTCATAATTTTCTTCAATGCCATCCTTAGGGAGGTGAAGGAAGAATGAATGGAATTTGGTGATCAGTGGGACAACTACATTTCTAAACTTGACTCATTACAGACCAGATGAATTTCTGAACTTTGTTCAGAGATGAGTCACGGCTTGGGCAGTTTTATAACACACTGGGAATGATATAGAATAGAATGAATTTCAAAGCAAAATCAGAGTCTTTTGATTTTTAATTTCCCCCTTTTGTCCATTGGACACACTCCACTTTTTCCTATCTAATGGGAAGGGCAAGAAGACTGATTCTTCATAGTACAAATCATAGCAAGACTGTCTAAAGCCATGGAATCATGTAGAGGGGAAATTTGCATGATACTAAGGTAACTGAGAGAACTCAACATACAGATACAGTGAGATAAAAAGCCAATAGCAATGGCCATCAACATTAACTAACATTAGGTTTCTGTAGGGTTTCAGTTATAATGAATCATAGAGGTATTAAAGATGTATTCAATTCAAATCTGGCCACAGACACTTCTTAGCTGTGTGACCCTGGGCAAGTCACTTAACTCCCATTGCCTAGCCTTTATCACTCTTCTTCCTTGGAACCAATACAGAGTATTGATTCCAAGATGGAAGGTAAGGGTTTTATAAAAAAAATAATAAAATAAAATAAAGATGTATTCAAAAGCTGACTCTAATGAGCAAAGTGATCATGGACCAGAATTATGGATATATTTCTAATATTTTACTTGATTGATTTCTGAATCCTTAAATTGGGTCTTAAATTTTGTGGAACTGAGAAATCAAGCTTACTTTACCTGCAGTTTGAAAGCAAGCAGACTAGTTCTAAAGGTGCTTTGTAATGTCAAAGATATTTGTATTTGCATAAGTTGGTGCCAGCATCCCCAAAAAGAAAAGGGTTCAGTCCTGGATGCCTGGCAATCTATTGTGTTATCATCTGATCTTTTGGCTTCATCATTATGTAAGATTTAAATTAATGTGCAATACTTCAAGTATCATTTTTATAAAGTTTATTATCTGACAAAACAGAACCACGTGACTAAGTTTTTCTACCTGCTCTTTTCTACCTGCTCAAAAATCCCTGCTCCACCAAAGTCTTGACAGGAAGGAAAGAGAGAGGCCAACCTCCACCGAATTTATATCCTGTCTATGTCAGCATGTAATGTCAGGAAGTGAGTGGGGTTCTGGGAAATTGTAGTTTTGCTGGGGATCGTAGTTTTTAGGGTAACAGATTCTAATTATAAAATTAACAGATTAAAATTTCTGATGTGCTGACTGTTTTTGATTGACATCCTGCAACCCCCATTCCTATAATCCTCAATAAAATCAGTTCAGCTCAGTCACTCTTTCTCTCTGACCACCTAAAGAAGAAGAGCTGACCTGCTGACATGCTGAGACCACACTAAAGTTTTGTCCTTGTGTTCCTTCTCAATCTCTCTCTCTCCGCTCCTTCTATGGCTTACTTTCTCTAGCCTATAAGCTTTACCTGTTACTTTTGTGAAGGGTTAAATTTTTTTGGGGGGGTGGCAGGAGTTTGCTCAAAAGGCAGTTCATAGTTTATTAAAATGCAAAAGACTTAGTTTATTATTAGGAAATACAGATAGGAAATAGGAAGGAAGAAAGTGAAAGTAATCTTATAATAGATGATAACTGTGATGATGAACCTATGACACACATATCGGCACTGATACACATAGCCATTTTTGATGACACATGACCTCATGTGGACTCAGCGTACCTCAGGGCCCAAGACCCACCTGGGGAGCCGTGTGCCCACAGCTGTCATTGTGGCCATGCTTTGGCCTGGCCTGTAGAGGAGGACTGTTCCACACACTAGCGATGGGGGTGGGGGCAAGTGATTGGTGATATGTGCCAGGTGGTTTGGATGTGTGAGGCTCCCACAGGGGTGGGAAGGAGGAGCACATGTATGTGGAAGGAGCCCATGCTGGCAGGCAGGCTGGCGAGGCAGCAGTCACTGCTCTCATGGCACCCCCAAGCCAGTCTGCTGGGGAGGGTCAAGGTTGGGTGGGGGCCAGGTCAGGCTGAAGGAAGATTGGGCAGGGCTCTGGCCCACATGCAACAGAGGAGTGCCTGGAACCAATTACTAGATACTTTTAGCACCCTGAAAAATATAGCAATGACTTTACTCACAATTTTTCCCTCTATGTACTTTGTGAGAGCTTATTCTCAGTGTAAAATAATATCAAAACCAACAAAAGAAACAGACTGATAGATGAAGTTAGTAGAGTTTGCTTGGACTTGAAGTGTACAAAATACCAACCTTCAACTGAATATTTAGCCAATGAAATTCAGCAACAAAAAAAGTCATTAATAGGCAGGTTAGTTAAAGAATTCCCCCTCTCCCTCACTTATTTTAGTTCACCGCACCTCACACTAGTTAAATAATATCAAGACCAACAAAAGAAACCAACTGACAGATGAATAAAGAAGTCACTAAGCAGGTAAGTTAAATAATTAGTTTTGGGTTTATTAAATATGGTTATATATTATAATTATACATTTTTGTTATTTAAACTATAAATATCACAAAATTATGATTTTTTCTTGAAGTGATACACCACCAGAGTTATGCTTGTTTTTTTGGCTAATTTTGACACCCCAAGCTCATGTGCCCATCACTAGATTATAACTCTACCCAGGATCCCAAAACTAACTAAATTTTTCTAGAAAACCCTACATCTCTCTGCCTCAGAAGGTAGTATCTTCTGTTAGGCCAAAACCCTCCCTTACTCTTACTACTCTCTCTATCTGATAATAGAACCACCATCTATTTACCTTATCTACCCAAGTTAATTGATAATCAATAAGGCTAATAAGGTCTTAATTCAGTTCTCTGTCTCCAACGAGAGAGATCACTAACAGTATAACCTCTCCCCAGGAGACCCAGAGACCAAAGGCCCTTTCCAACCGTCTGCAACTTACAAACCACACTCAGCCACACCCTTGTAACTGTCACCAACTGCCAAGTAGCACAGCAGGGGGTCTCTTACTGAAAAATATTTTTGCTCCTTTTCCTCTTAAATATAAAAAAGGAGAAATGAATAAAAACTCTCAATACTTTCCAGCTTTCAGCTTCCCTACACAGGTGATTCAAACCCATGTGAGAATTATATGCATCAGCTGAATCTCTACAGCTTTTTTGCATTTTAATCCACTCCATTGATCTACCACTCTATTCTTTAGCTAGCACTGGATTGTTTTGATGATTGCTACTTTATAGTACAGTTTGAGATCTGGTTCTTCTAGGCCACCTTTCTACACATTTTTTTTCATTAGTTCCCTTGATATTCTTGACCTTTTGTTCTTTTAGAAAATTTTTATTATTTTTTCTGGTTCTGAAGAATAATTATTTGGAAGTTTGATTAGTATGGCACTGAATAAGCAAATTAATTTAGGTATAATTATCATTTTTATTATATTAGCTCTGCCTATCCATGAGTAATTAATATTTTTTTTCAATTTCTTAGGTCTATTTGTATGAAAAATGTTTTGTAATTATGTTCACATAATTCCTGTGATTGCATTGGCAAGTAGATTCCCAAATATTTTATATTTGTCTAGAGTGATTTTAAATAGAATTTCTCTTTGTAACTCTTTCTGCTGGACTTTGTTGGTAATATATAGAAATGCTGATGATTTATGTGGATTTACTTTGTATCCTGCAACTTTAGTAAAATAATTATTTCAATTATTTTTTTAGTTGATTCTGTAGGATTCTCTAAGTATACCATCATTTCATTGGCAAAGAATAAGACTACTTTTCTCATTGTCTACTAATTCTTTCAATTCCTTTTTCTTTTTGTATATCTAAAGACAGCATTTCCTAATACAATATTAAATAATAGAGTTGATTATGAGCATTTTTGCTTCATTTCTGATCTTATATGGGGAGGCTTCTAACTTTTCCCCATTACAGATAATACTTGTCAGTAGTTTTAGGTAGATACTACTTATAATTTTTATTTGTTCCTATATTTCTAATGTTTTTGATAGGAATTAGATGTATTTTGTTGAAGATTTTTTCTGAACTATTGGGATAATCATGTGATTTCTGTTAGTCTGGTTATTGATACAGTCAATTATGAAGATAGTTTTCCTAATATTAAACCAGCCCAGCATTCCTAGTATAAGTCTCACCTGATCATAGGGAATGATTGTTGTGATACATTGCTATAGTCTCCTTGGTAGTATGTTGTTCTTTAAAATTTTGCATCTATATTCATTAATAAAATTGGCCTATAATTTTCTTCTCTGTTTTTGTTCTTCTATCACTTAGTCAACATCACCATATTTGTTTCATAAAAAGAATTTTACCTTTAAAAAGGTAGGATTCCTTCTCAGCCTGTTTTCCCACATAGTTTATATAGTATGGGGATTAATTGTTCTTTAATTGTTTGATAGAATTTACTTGTGAATCCATCTGGCCCTAGTGATTTTTTCTTAGGGAGTTACTGGTGGTTTGTTTAATTTCTTTTTCTGAAATGGGATTATGTATGTATTCTATTTCCTCTTGTTAATCTGGGCATTTTTTTTTAATATTCATCCATTTCTCTTTGATTGTCAGATTGATTGGCATTTAATTTGGCAAAATAGCTCCTGATAATTGCTTTAATTTCCTCTTCATTGGTGGTGAATTAACTTTTTCATTTTTGATACTGATTATTTGATTTTCCTTTTCCTTTTATTTAATCAAATTAACCAAAGCTTTGTCTAACTTGTTTTAAATTAAACAAACTCCTAGTCTTATTTAGTAGCTTAATGATTCTCTTATTTTTAATTTTATTAATTTCATCTTTAATTTTTAGGATTTCCAATTTAGTCTTTAATTGAGGATTTTTAATTTGTCCTTTTTCTTGTTTTTTTAGTTGCATGCTCAATTCATTGATCTGCATTTTCTCTATTTTATTGATGTAAGTGTTTAGAGATTTAATTCCCCTTTATGTACTGCTTTGGTGGTATTCCTTAAATTTTGATATGTTGTCTCATCATTGTCATTCTCATTAATGAAATTGATTGTTTTTATGATTTTTTATCTATCCCTTTTTCAACATTAGAATATTTAATTTCAAATTAGTTTTTTATTTGTCTTTTCATAGAGATTTATTGATTATAATTTTTATTGTATTATGATTCAAAAAGAATGCATTTATTATTTCTGCTTTTCTGAATTTGGTTGTAAAGTTTTTATGCCCTAATACATGATCAATTTTTGTGTAGGATCCATGTATTGCTGGGGAAAAAAAAGGTATATTTCTTTCTATTCCTATCCAATTCTCTTCAGAGACCTATTAGTTGTAACTTTTCAAAGATTTCATTGTCTTGATTTACTTCTTTCTCGTTTCTATTTTGATTTGATTTTTCTAAATATGAAAGGGTGAAGTTGAGGTCCTCCACTAGTATAGTTTTATTGTTAATTTCCTTCTAAAGTTCATTTAATTTCTCCTTTAAAAATTTGGAGTCTATACCATTTGATGCATATATGTTTAGTATTTATTTACTTAATTGTCATTCAAATCACATATATTATCAAGCTATTACTTCTTTCCATATCTCTTTTAATCAGAACTATTTTTGCTTTAGCTTTGTCTGAGATCATGATTGCTACTCCTGCTTTTTTAAATTTAGATGATGCACAATAAATTAGGCTTTGTTAAAATTTATTTTGGTTAGACCTGCATATTTAATAGGTGGAGGGAGAGAGAGAGAGAGAGAGAGAGAGAGAGAGAGAGAGAGAGAGAGAGCTTCCTCTGAACCAGTTAGAAATTTTAAGGCACCAGTCAGGGAAAAGGAGTCTCAAGATGATGAGCCTTTCTTGGAGGTTTACACCTCCAATAAGGAAGGAAACTGTCAGTCTTTTCCTCACCAAGGTGACTGTCTAAAAGGAAAGCAGTCTGAGGTCTCCTGCATGAGCTCCTCCAGGGGTCCAGTTCCACAGCTAAGTGTCTTCACTCCAAGTCTGAGTGTCTGTCTTCCAGTCTCTCCTCAAATGTCTATCTTCCAGTCCAACTCCGAGTGACTGATTACAGTCTCTCCTCCGAGTGACTCTTCTTCACTCCAAAGTGACTGAGTCTATTTCAGTCCAGCTCCGAGTGACTGAATGATCTGATATTGGTTGATCTATCGATCATTCCAGTGTCTCTTTTCCTCTATTTAAAGACCTTTTTCTCTTATGTCACCTCACCTAAATTTTTATGCCTACAAATCATAGCAGATGCTCCTCTCCAGGACTGCCCACTCAATGTATGAAATTGATGTCACACCTTTTGTAGTTAGTTAACACCAGGTTTGGTTAGTTAATACTTTTTTGTAGTTAGTTAACACCTTTTGTAGTTAAAATGGGTAGATCTACTTAAAATACTGAGTTAACACTTTGGGGACTAAAATCCAAAAATAGACAGGGGATTACAATTTAATCTTCACAATAAAGGAAGAGATAAGTACCTTCATTGTTATAATCAGGAGATAGCCAAATCCAATCTTCATAGCTCCATCCCTTTACCTTTACTCTGTGGGTGTCTCCCTGTCTCAAATGTGTTTCTTGTAAACAACATATAGTTAAATTCTGGTTTTTAATCCATTCTGCTGTTTCCATTTTATTAATGAATTCATTCCATTCACATTCACTGTTATGATTACCAACTATTCCCCTTCATCTTATTTTTCCCTTTTGATCCTCCTCTTTCCCCTTTCATTCTGTCTCTCCTCACAAGTATTTTTCTTTTCATCACTACTAACTTTTCCTTCCATTTTATTACTCTCCCTCCTGTGGCTTATCCTCTTCTTACTTTTCCCATAGATTAAGATAGGATTCTATATCTCAATGAGTATGGTTGTTATTCCCGATCTGAGCCAGTTACAGTGAGAGTAAGGTTTAAGCATTGCTCATCACCACTTTCATCATCCCCTCCACTGTAATAGTTTTTCATTTCTCTTTAGGTGAGATAATTTACCCCATTCTATCTTTCCCTTCCCTTTTCTCTCAGTGCAATCCTCTTTTTCATCCCTTAATTTCTTTTTCTGCATATCATGTCATCCTAATCACTTTACTGCCACACCCTCTGTCTATGTATATTCCTTCCAACTTTTCTAATACTGATATAAAATTTTAAGAATTACAAAAATCTTCTTTCCATGTAGGAATACATACAGGTTTGACCTTATTGAGCCCCTTAAATTTTTATTTCTTATTTGCCTTTTTAGGATTCTCTTCAGTTTGTAGTTGGACATCACATTTTTGTTGTTGTTGTTGTTGTTTAGGTTTGGCTTTTTCATCAGGAATGCTTAGAAATCTATTTTTATTAAATGACCATGTTTTTCCTTTTCTTTTTCTTTTAAACCCTTACCTTCTGTCTTGGAATCAATACTATGTATTGGCTCCAAGGCAGAAGAGTGGTAAGGGCTAGGCAATAGGGGTCAAGTGACTTTCCCAGGGTCACACAGCTGGAAAGTGTCTGAGGCCAGATTTGAACCTAGGACCTCCCGTTTCTAGGCCTGACTCTCAATCCACTGAGCTACCCAGCTGCCCCCACAATGTTTTTCCCTAGAAATAATATATTTAGTTTTTCTGGATAGGAGATTCTGGTTTATAAACCCAGAGATCCTGTAAGGTGAAAGGGACATGATGAAAAATAGAATTTGACAGAGGGGGCAGGAAGTTGTTCTCTTTTCCTGGAACCACGGACTTAGGAGGGAGAGGTCTGGCTCAGCCTGCTTGAGGCAGTGGCAGCTGAAAGAGCTAGCCGGCTACATATGACTTAGGCTTCTCTTTTTCTGGCCCACTTTTTGCTCTTTAATAAGTAATTATAGAATTAAGATAGGTTTCCTATAGAATTTTAACCTGACAATTCCTTCTGACTATCTTGTGGCATTTTTTTGAATGGTCAAATACTGACAACTATACCTGATTTCAAAACTCGGAATAATATCAATTACAGTCCTAAGAGAATTTCCCTGAAATAGCAAGTTTCACTAATCACAGCTTAGGTCCGGGTACAATTATTTTCTACTTTATGCTATTGTAATAAGCAATGAAAGGTTACAAGGACTCACATACAGACGTAAGAGATTTTGTTAAACATCTTCTTGTTTTTCTTCTTCTTCTTCTTCTTGATTTTTAATCTCTTTCTGGCATAAAGATCAATTATTATTATTTATCTATTTAGTGCCATACCCATGGAACTCCCAAAAAATTTCTTTACTGATTTAGAAAAAACCATAACAAAGTTCATTTGGAATAACAAAAGATCAAGGATATCCAGGGAAATAATGAAAAAAAAAAAACAAATGAGTGGGGCCTTGCAGTCCCAGACCTCAAACTATATTACAAAGCAGCAGTCATCAAAAAAATCTGGTACTTGCTAAGAGACAGAAAGGAGGATCAGTGGAATAGACTGGGGGAAAGCGACCTCAGCAAGACAGTATACGATAAACCCAAAGATCCCAGCTTTTGGGACAAAAATCCACTATTTGATAAAAACTGCTGGGAAAATTGGAAGACAGTGTGGGAGAGACTAGGAATAGATCAACACCTCACACCCTACACCAAGATAAATTCAACATGGGTGAATGACTTGAACATAAAGAAGGAAACCATAAGTAAATTGGGTAAACACAGAATAGTATACATGTCAGACCTTTGGGAGGGGAAAGACTTTAAAACCAAGCAAGACATAGAAAGAATCACAAAATGTAAAATAAATAATTTTGACTACATCAAATTAAAAAGCTTTTGTACAAACAAAACCAATGTAACTAAAATCAGAAGGAAAGCAACAAATTGGGGAAAAATCTTCATAGAAACCTCTGACAAAGGTTTAATTACTCAAATTTACAAAGAGCTAAATCAATTGTACAAAAAACCAAGCCATTCTCCAGTTGATAAATGGGCAAGGGACATGGATAGGCAGTTTTCAGATAAAGAAATCAAAACTATTAATAAGCACATGAAGAAGTGTTCTAAATCACTTCTATATTAGAAACCAACATAAATTCTTAGCAATCTAATTTCATTGTTTATGAGTTCCATAATAGGCTGTCCTCACAGCACTGATTATCTTTTCCTTTTAACACATTATACCTATTTATACTTATTCCTATATAGGAATTGCTTTGGCCGAACAGATGGAAGAAACCAACAAGAAGGTTCAATGGCTGAGATGGCGACACAGCAAAGCACTGTGGAGTGCTTAGGGCAAGTTGGAGCACAAAGGACAACTTGGCCATCCAATGCAGCTGAGGAAGTCTCCAGGTATAACGATTTTTCGTGCCATTGGATCCAGGCTTCCAATGCCAAGAGAGTGGGACTGTTTCTGTGCATTGACTTTTCCACTTAAATCTCCTTCATGCACAAGTGTTTTTGTGCACACTCATCTACATCACAAATGAAAGTGCACAAAGACAATCATCATCCTCGGTTACTGAGAGACTACTATAGTTTTTTAAAATAATATTTTTCCAGTCCTTACTGAGTCTCATCACTTGGTAGTGGATCTAACTATTTCCCCCAAAAAACTATTGGATTTTCCGGAAACTATTGCAGATTGTCTATCTGGAGGTTCTCAGGAGAGTTTGGGGCTTGCCTCTCCTGTTTCCTTAGATAAATTTCTTTTTTTCATAGGGAGAAAATAAAATAGTTCTCAAAATTTAAATTGAAAAAAAATCTATTACAAAAATGGAAGGGGCTCATAATTTATAGCCAAGTTTCTAATTTTAAGGCTCATACCAATTAAAAAATATTTTTAAACTGATCAGCTCTTAACTTTAGTTTGTAAGACTCTAAAAATATCTAAATGCTCCATTCAAACTCCATTACCTTTTGGTTGCTTCCTAATTTGCACACCTTTTCTCTTTCCCTAATCCAGGAAAGAGTTAGCAATCTCTCCATCTCTCCATAATCTCTGAGATGACCTTCATTTCCTAGCTGTTTAACAATAAGTGCTCTTAGTTTCCCTAAAACAAATTTTAAAGAAATGTTAACCCAATTACTTGATAGCTTTTATAAAAACATTTAAACCAACCCATAGATCTGAGATAGGAGATTCCCCTTATTTTCTTTCTTTTTTTAATCTCTCCTTCTGTACTCTAGAAGAATAGCCAAAATTCAGAAATGTACCTTTTATAAAGTTGCCCCTTCCTTGTTTTTTGCATATTCTGTCCTGACCCTCCCTTTATCAGTCATATCCAAAATAATTTTCATTAATGAAATTAATAATAAATTATTCATTATTGATTAATTATGAATTGATGACTAATAAATTCATGAAAAGTTTTTCCTCCTCTGCCTCTCTTCTGTCCCTCTGATACACACAGTTAGAAAGGGAGGGAAGGAGAAAAAAAGAATTTCTCCTTTTTCTATATTCTATGATAGTGAAGACAATTGTCATTTCAAAGACTCTCTCAATAACACTGAAAATTCTCCTTTGCCTAGGCTCTAGAGATCTCCTACTAAGCAAAATAAACAAGGCAGCATACAGGATGTTCTCTCCATATGAAGGGAGATTTCATATCCTTTGCTTTTTTTTTTTTTAATTTTGAGCAAGAACATTTATTTACAAGGAGGGGGCAGCTGGGTAGCTCAGTGGATTGAGAACCAGGCCTAGAGATGGGAGGTCCTGGGTTCAAATCTGACCTCAGCCACTTCCTAGCTGTGTGACCCTGGGCAAGTCACTTGACCCCCATTGCCTAGCCCTTACCACTCTTCTGCCTTGGAGCCAATACACAGTATTGACTCCAAGATGGAAGGTAAGGGTTATTAAAAAAAAAAAAGAACATTTATTTACAAGGAGATAGCAGATTCCTGAATTACACAGGAGGTGAAGGTAGAGTTTTGCATAATACCTAAGGTAAAAGAGAATCTGAGTGTTTCTATTAATGCCAATAGAGATGATCAAATCTGCTTGTGATCACCTGCTCTCTCTTTTCTCCTCTCTCTCTCAATCTCTCTCTCTCTGTGTCTCTGTCTCTCTTCTCTCTTTTCTCCTCTCTGTCTCTCGGTCTCTCTCTTTTCTCCTCTCTCTGTCTCTCTGTCTCTGTCTCTGTCTCTGTCTCTCTTTCTCTCTCTCTCTGTCTCTCTCTGTCTCTGTCTCTGTCTCTGTCTCTGTTTCTGTCTCTGTCTCTCTCCTCTTTACTTTCTGTCTTAGACTTGATACTAAGTTTTGATTCCAAGGCATAGGCAGTCTGGGTTAAGTGATTTACCCAGGGTCATACAGCTAGGAAGTATCTAAGGTCAAATTTGAACTCAGAACTTCCAGGTTCCAGGCCACTGAGCCACCCAGCTGCCCTGGTTATCTGATATTTTTGTTTGCAGAAATGTAATCATGGAAATTACCATGTGTTCAAGACCTACGATTATTCTGGATCTCCCCTTCCCATCTTCTCCCACCACACACACCAAAAGGGAACTTTAGTCAGGAAAACATCTCTCTCTGGTGGCATATTTCACTCTAGTATCATCATACTGTATCACAATATTGCTCAATATGGGGGAAAGCATGCAAAACCGTATGTATAGTCACAGTAAAGATTTTTAACGTCTTGGGAAGATTGCCTGTCTCGACTTGTTCTTTTTCATGAATGATACAAGAAACCAGCGCTACAGGGAGAAAAATTAAATGGATATTATTTCAAAGCTTTAGAAGAAAAAAAAAGAATGCCAGCTATAAAAGCCAAATATCTAAGGCTTGGATATTTAACTAGAGATGTTTCATCCCTATTTAAATGAGGTGTTCTAATTGCAACAAGGTTCAATTCTTTTGGCTTCTTCTTTCAAATTTAATATTGAAAATATTTGCTAATACATTATAGGTCCCGACATATTGACTTATAACTCTGGGATGCCAGGCTTCAAATATTTACCTGTCCAAAATTCCCTTTCGTCTCTCCACTTGAAGCTGTCAGAAATGCAGGATGGAGACAATAGTTACTAAATAATACAAAAATATCATCCTAGTGAGTCTTAAGTACAGAATTCAGCAGAACAATTGGCAAGTGCTTCTCCTTTCAAATGCACAAAATGGCCTGATCCCCTGTTATCAAATATATCAAAGTAACAGCAAGAAATGGGGTTAAAGCCCTGAAGGTTTTTTTATTCTAGTTTTCAGAAAGTTTAGTGTAAATGTCAAAATATCTTCCATTTAAAAAGTTTCTTTTTTTTTTAATTTAAAAATCTTGGAAATTATAAAACTCATAATTACATAAAAGTCATAATGAAATATTTTGTACAATATAAAAGATAAACCTAAGCAACCTATTAGGCACTTTAGGTGGTGTGGTGGATAAAGCCTGGAGTCAGGAAGAGAATTTATTTCAAATTTGCCTTCAGACACTAGCTGAATGACCCTGGAAAAGTCACTTCTTCCTGTTTGCCTCAGTTTCCTTATCTGTAAAATGAGCTGGAGAAGGAAATGGCAAATTAGCCATGTGACTTTGGACAAGCCATTTTACCCTGCTTGCCTCAGTTTCTCCATCTGTAAAATAGGCTGGAGAAAGAAGGCCAACCATTCCAGTATCTCTGCCAAGAAAACCTCAAATGGGATGACAAGGAGTCAGACACAACTAAAACTTCTGCCAAGAACAAGCAACATGTCATCTATGTTCAAGGCCACCATAAGTAATAGATGAAAAAATCCAGGTCTGTGGTTGAATGAATAAAGAATCTAGTTTGATATTCTCTGAGTTTAAGACTGTAACCTACTCTTACCTGTACAAAAATTCTAGCCATAGAATTTGGGGTTGGAACTCATGCTTCTGATTGACTCATCATCTGTTAATTTTTAAAACTTGTGCCTTCCATCTCAGAATCCATACTGTGTATTAGTTCCAAGGCAGAAGAGTGGTAAGGGCTAAGCAATGGGGGTTAAGTGACTTGCCCAGGGTCACACAGCTGGGAAGTGTCTCAGGTCAGATTTGAACCCAGGACCTCCCATCTCTAGCTAGGCCAACCTCTCAATCCATTGGGTCACCCTATTTAAAAGTTTTAAGGCCATTTAAGTTGAAGAGAAGAGAGAGGTTTAAGTTCTTTAATATCGGTTGTGGTCCCTTTTCCTGGTATTTTTCAAGAAATCTGAACCCCTAGACTTCTGTCCCAGATGGGAATACCTTGCTTTGAAATTTCCTTTTGTGAATTTACTACTTATTAATAGCTACCCATTAAAGCTAGTATTTTTTTTTTCAGTTCTGTAGCCTTAGGATATTCTTCTTTTGAAGATGGGAAAGAAGTATGCATGAGCATAAACCCTTGGATTCCCTTTTGTGCCATTTTTGTAAATACAATCTTTTGCCCAACCTCTCCTGAATGTCTAGATTAATGTCACATTCTTTCTCTGGATTAGTTATTTTATCTTCCATTTCCTTTTGCTCCAAGGCCACCTCGGAGATTCACCTTCAGTCCATTGGGAGGACACTGGGGGAAAAGAGACCCTAGACCAGGGAGAAAGAAGCCACCTTCCCCAGCACACATTGCCAAAGTCTCCTGCTTTCTCTCCTGGCACATATTAAAAGTTTAGCCTTTGTTATTGTCTTCTTCATCATTTTTTTTACATTTAGACAATAGAAAAACTACAAATCAAGCTTTCACTTATAATTTTGGTAGCTGTCTGAGGCATAAAAGCTCCCACAGAAAATCTAACAATCACTCTTCAGCAGGTTTGAGCTGACTCCAGCACATTCCATCAGGAATCCCAGCCTCACTAGCTTCAGAGATAACTATATGATGTTAATTTTACTGCCTTGTTCAACTCTCTTTTTTACCTCCTTTGTTATCCTTTGTATATCTGTGTAACAATAGGGTTAATTTAGCCTTGTAAGGTTTGCAAAGTGCCTTAAATAGGTCATTTCATTTAATCCTCACTTCATCTAGGTGATCTAGGTCCTTATTTTACAAATAAAGAAACTGAGGCCAACAGTGGTTAAAATATTTGCCCAGGGTCACAGCTGAGAGTCTAAATCAGGATTTGAACTCATATCTTCATGACTCCAAGTTCAGCACTCCATCAAGTATGCTACATAACTGACAGGGTAAATAGATATTTAAGTTAATGATTTTTCATTACTGGTTCTCTTCTTAGATTTGTTAACTTGTAAAAAACACAGAACTATTAAATAGTCAGGAAAACCAAGTCTTTAATCAGGAGAGGGATAGTGCTCAATATTTAGGCCTCCACAGAGTCAGGTACACCAAACCACACTGAGCCAAAAGCCCTGGCACTCTGGCACACTATCCGTGGGAGTACCACCCCAGGATATGATAGCTCTAAGGAACAAAAGGATTTAGGGAACCTATATACCTTTTTGGGGAACTGGGAACCAGGGAGTATGGTTGATTGACTTTACAATGGCTACAAGGAAAGAGAAGTCCAAGACAGAATTATCAGGGAGAGGCTGATGCTTTACAATGGACACAAAAGGGAAAGGTCTAGCCAAGGGTTGGGTTACCTGGGAGAGGACTTTGACACAATGGGAGAACCTACCTGGACAAAAAAGGGTACTTAACAACTGACTGGGCCTGTTAGTCCAGGACCACCAAATACTTAAGGTCTATTTATGAGTCTGGAATTTCCCTGCCAGAGAAATTCTCTTGTGACAAGGTCAAATTTGGGGTTTCAACAGATTATTTTCCTTTGAACATTTCTGAATATCTATTACTATTGTTCTTACATTGTTACTGTAACTTGGTGATATCACAGGACATTTTCAGTTTATTCTTTCTTGTTTGATTTAAAACCCTTTTTACAATTGTGCTAAAAGGAATAATGAACTGGAGGGATTCCATGTGAACTAGAACAACCTCCAGGAAGTGATGCAGAGTGAAAGGAACAGAACCAGAACATTGTACACAGAGACAGATACATTGTGGCACAATCAAATGTAATGGACTACCAGCAACAATGCAGTGATTCAGGACAATTCGGAGAGACTTATGAGAAAGAACACTATCCACATTTAGAGAAAAAACTGTGGGAGTAGAAACACAGAAGAAAAACAATTGCTTGATCACAAGGGTCAATGGGGATATGATTGGGGATGTAGACTCTAAATGATCACCTTCGTGCAAACATCAATAATATGAAAATAGGCCTTGATCAGTGACCCATGTAAAACCCAGTGGAATTGTGTTGGCTATGGGGGGGAGGAGGTAGGAGAGGAGGGAAAGAACATGAATCATGTAACCATGGAAAAAATTCTAAATTAATTAATTACATTAAAAAAACAAAACCCTTTGTTCAGATATTCAAGACTCCAGGAAAATGCAACCTTTAAAAAAAATCATTTAATTTATTTAGTTAAATTTTGAGTTATGAATTGTCTCTCTCCCTCCTTCCCTCCCAACCCCATATAAGAGAAGGCCAGCATTATATGTGTGTTCGTGTGTGTGTGTGTGTGTGTGTGTGTGTGTGTGTGTGTGTGTGTATTTGAGAGCAACCCTCCAAATAGCAGTTCTTTCTCTGGAAGTAGATAACATTTTCCTTCAAAAGTCCTTTGAAGTTGATTTGGATGTTCATATTATTCAGAATAGCTTCCTCAGTTAAAGTTACTTTGAGAACAATATTGCTCAGGATATACAACATACTCTTGGTTCTGTTCATTTCACCTGTGCCTCCCCACATTTTTTAAAAATCAACTTACTGCTCAGTTTTTACAGCATGGTAGTATTCTGTCACAATCACATACCCCAACTGATTCATCCATTCCCCAGTGAATGGTCATTCCCTCAATTTCTGGTTCTTTGTCACCACAGAGAGACCTGCTATAAATATTTTTAAACATGGAGGATCTTTTCCTAACCCTTACCCTTTCCTTCCTCCTGTTCCCTCATTTCCAGAGGGATGCTCTAACATTAGGGCTAAGAAGCAAGTTGGGGTCATCAATTCAGAAGTCAAAAAATGTCAACCCAACCCTTTTCTCTGGGAAATGAAAGTGACCAGAAATGTTCCAGTCTTTGGAATGTTCTCCATTCATCTCTTTTTATTATAGGATCCTGATTTATCCTTGATTTCCCAAATTGAGTAACTTCAAGTGGAGTTGTGGTACCTGTGGCTTCAGGCCTTTAAGGATGTCTACTTCTCTGCCAATGTAGCCACACTTGAGACAATGTGGCGGCCTGGAATGTCTGCCAGAATTAAAATCAGGATACATTATGCAATCTTGGTCAATTTCAATATCATTTTTCTTTTCTTCACCTATAAATCAAAGAATCAGATGACAGGAGCAATCAGTTCTCTGCCAGCTCTTATCATCTCTAAATCTATGAGATAAAATGTTATCTAGTCAGCTGAGTTCCTGGCTTCCTGAAGTTGTTTACAAAGTTAAGTCAGAAACCTAGTTAAAATAGCCTTGGCTTAAAAAAAAAAAGGAAAGATAACCTTGTCCTTCCCTTCAGGTCAAGGACAGAAGCCCAGGGCTGGGTCTACAAACTCCTACATATTTCTACTTAGAGTAAAACATTGGATAGCTACAAAGAGGAAGTCTCTTTTGGGTGAATTTATTCAGATCAGGCAGAAAATCCAATCCACAGAGTGCACTTCAAGCCAACAACCATTTATCAGTTGATATAGTCTGCATTGGGGCACTGTCAGGGATGACAAATTTATAATCACCATCAGCAGCAGAATCAATGAGCCTTGAGTCAGTGCTTCCTGTGTGTCAGGAACTGTACCAGTGCTGGAGATGAGAAAGGAGGCAACTGCTCTGGACTTGCCCTCCAGGAGCTCATATTCTCATCAGATCCTGAGCTTCTGGACTTTAGTGCTGTCAGGAGAAAAATAATACTAACTAATGCTGCATTCTGCTTTTTTAGGACCCGGTCTTCCAGAAACTATTTAATTTAGTTGATCTTTAATTCATATCTGACAGAGAGAGAGACAGAGAGACAGACAAAGAGAGACAGAGATAGATGCAGAGATAGAGAGTGAAGAAACAAAGACAGATCATGGAGGGTCTTTTCCTAAGCCTAACCCTTTCCTTCTTCCTGTTCCCTCATTTCCACAGGGATGCTCTAACATCAGAGACAGAGACAGGGACAGAAACAGAGAGAGAAGAAACAGAGACAGACAGAAAGATGAAAAAAATGCAGAGATACAGAGACAGAAATATAGACAGAAAGGAAAAGCAAAAAGAGAGAGAGAGAGGGAGAGAGAGGAAGGGAGGGAGGGAGAGGAGGAGGAGGAGGAGAAAGAGAGAGAGAGAGAGAGAGAGAGAGAGAGAGAGAGAGAGAGAGAGAGAGAGAGAGAGAGAGAGAGAGAGAGAATATGGGGGTGGGGGTGAGGTGGAAAGGGAGAGACAGAAACAGAGACAGAGACAGAGAGGGCTGGCCAGCCTGGCATAGTCACTTTCTGAGATGACTCTACCCTAAGACAAATTTAGGTAACAGTTAAAGGAATCCAAATGAGGCAGGTAGGTGGTGCAGTGGATAGAATTCTGGACCTGGAATCATGAAGACTCATCTTTCTAACTTCAAATCTGGCCTTATACAACTTATTAGCTGTGTGACCCTGGGGAAGTCATTCAACCCTGTTTGCCTCAGTTTTCTCATCTGTAAAATGAGCTGGAGAAGAAAATGGCAAACTATTTCAGTATTTCTGTCAAGAAAACCTCAAAAGGGGATGTGGAGAGTGAGACACAAATGAAAAGACTCAACAACAGTAAACATGGAAAACATCAGCTAAAGAGGCAGCTAGCTGACTCAATGGATAGAGTGCCAGACCTGGAGTGAGGAGAAACTGGGTTCAAATTTGGCCTCAGACACTTCCTAGATTTGTGTCCCTGGACAAGTCACTTAACCCTTTTACCTAGCTAGAGCTGTTACTACGACAGAAAGTAAGGCTTTAAAAGAAAAAGAAAAACCTAGTTAAAATAGAGTCTAGGTTGATATTTAAGAAGACTTAAGTAGCGAAGTACTCTGGACCCTGTCTTCATTCTTGGGACTACTACCTTCACCCCTGGAGTAATCAAAAGAACTTCTTTCTGAAGTAGGCACTGTACCTCCAGAAACCCAGGCGAACTATTATCAGGAAAACTCCCTCACTGCCTTTGCATCCTCCTGACTCTGAACCTAGAAACACCCAATGACCCCCCCCCCCAGGGTCCTGAGATGTTTATCCTCTTTGACAGTCCTCTATATTTAAGGTGGACAAAGAAATGAATCTTTATGCCTCCAGGCAGACCCCAGTCAGATGACCACCTCACCTCACCCCACCAAATGCCTGAGGGACTAACACTCTATAGGTCCCATCCACACCATGACACAGCATCTGTTGTAAAGAGTATAAAATCCCCAAAACTGATATTGTCTGGGGGACAGCCTTTCCTTTCATGCTGTCCTCCCGGGGAACTGCTCCCCATCTTGCTGTTCCACCTTGCTATCCTCCTGGCCACTCTCAACATTACTCCCTAAATTAATAAATTTCTCTTTTTGTTTTTAAGCTAAGTTTTGGAGTCTTGCATTCTTGCAAAAGGTATCCTTCCCGAACCCCAGGGGTACACATCTGAACCCCATAACATTTTGTCTCCCAACATTTTTTGCTCTCCTGAAAGCTCCTCCTGTACCCCAGATCGCCCACGAGGACACAGCTTCTCAGGTAGGAAGGAGCCTTTTCTTTGACTCCTGAAACCCCCATCTTTTGGGTGATATCTTTGTGGGAACTCTTTCATGCTCTCTCTCCCATCGGCCCCAGATCAGTCTGGCTGCTGGAGTTTGGAGTCTATCTATCGGCTTCCCCTTCTATACTAGAAGATGTTCTGATGTGTGGGGAGTCTTGCCTCAGTATTACACTGAGTGCTCTTAGACGGGTAACCTTTGTGGACGCACAGTTGTTGACCCTCCGGTGTAGAATTGGCCATTCTGCATCTAAATGGGACAGAGACAGAGAGTACCCCGAGATTCCCCTTTGGGGTGTATACTTAAAAATTGAAAAAAAATTGGCACTAAACAGCTTAAAGAAAAAGCAACCAGTTTCTTTTTGTAATGTTGACTGGCCATGATACATCTTTGATAAGCAAGAGGTATGGCCTATCCATGGCACCCTAAAATTGTAATACCATTTTTTTTTCAGCCTGAGGTCAAGCCAGATAGGGACTAGCCAACCTAATTAAGACAAAGGGAGAAGCATGCTTGCAGACCTTTCCTGTTGGGAAGAGATCAAGTTTAAGCAGCCTGAGAGAAAATTCAGTTGGATTTTTTGTTTGTTTATTTGTTTTCTCTCATGTTAAATAGCTGAGCAACATCAAGGAAAAAAAATGTTGAGGAAATTGGCTTTTTGTTACCCTAAATTCTAACACCAGGTGGCACTTGGACATATTGTATGGACAGAAGCTCCTTACCGGTTAGATTTATTCCCTCACCAGGCTCCCAGTTCTCCAAACTCTACTCTTTACTTGGATTTTAAGGCAAGGGCCCGCTGAGAAATCCAGGCGGAGCTGGGGAAATGGAAACCCAAGAAGTTATCAGTTCACTGATCAGATCTACCTTCTCCTAAGAGGGTTGATTCTGAACAGAGAGACAACTGGTGAGACACCCCTATTTTGGGGATTTTTAAATGTCTTACACTTTTAAAACTAAGGGTTTTTTTTTTCCAACTTGTAGAACAACCTATTAATTATCTTCTGTTTTGAGGTAAACAGGGAGAGATAAGAATATCTGGTAAATCTCCTTTCCCTCTCTGCTAGCCAGAAGGAAGTAATGCTTAAATCTGTCTATTAGAGGTATTTATTGGTATTTTATTTCAAAATTGTGATCATGTATATATGTGGGTTTAGAAAATAACATCCTAATTTTAATTTTGTAAGACAGTGAAATTTCAGTTTGTATAGAAAAGCCACAGATCGGTTTTGTAAAATAGGTTTTAGCAGTATAGCCTCAAGAAGACTGCATTCCATGCTTATCTACCTTTCTACCATAAGAGATTTAAAGGGAAAAAATGGGTTTAAGTGTTTAAACTTACCCAAAATGGGTTTTTGTTTAAAGTTATCAAATGGTTTTCTTCTCACTGGTTTTCATCCCAGTGTATTAAAGTTGGACTAACTTTATTATTACATTTAACTTCTTTGTCTTGAAAATAGATAATCGGCCTGCTTGTCAAAAAGCTTGGTTTAAGGTTTATGGTTCTTAAAAGGTTTCAAATCTCTAAATTCAAAATAGATCCTGTAATACTAAATGCTTTATGAATTTTTTTTGAAATGTTATGTGAGTTGCTGCTGAAATATGTATTTTAAGTATTGTTTGGATGTAAACAAAAGCTCATTGTAAATCTGACTCTACCATAGATTTTGTTCAATACTCAGTGGTTACCTCAGTTTACCAGTTTATTCTATGAACTGAAATTTATAATGGATGAGCCCTATGCTAAAGATGGTAAAATGATGTAATCCTTTAAATCAGAATTCTTTTGGTTACCGATTAGCAGTTGAAGTGATACCATGGGAATGTTTGTTTGACTTATAATGGTAAAAGCAAGTCAGAGAAAGTAGAGAAGGTATGTTGGGTTTGAATTCAGAAGAAAGAGGGACTTTGATCTAAAGTCCATAAAGCTTGAGTATGCAGGTTTGTGAAGGAAGAATGGAAGTTGTGTTCTGCTTTTTAAGCAGAGGGTTTTGAAGGAAAAGAGAGAGAGAGAGAGAGAGAGAGAGAGAAAGAGAGAAGGTGAAAGAGAACAGATAGATGTTCTGTTCTCATAACTGGATCTTTAACTTAGGGATAATTTCTAGAATTGATGCATGTGGAAAATCACAAATAATTCTGGAATTTCTCTGAAAATTCCTTGGAGAGATTCCTGACTGATCTTGTCTTAGTTCCTTCAGATGGTCTAAGGTCAGGAATTGATCTAACCTTGATTTGTATTTACTATAGAGATAATGAATTCAACATTCCTGTTCAGGTTTTATGACTAAATTGTGATAAATTAATTGTTGCCAAAATATGTAAGAAAAATTGCTATAATGTAGACTCATAGGCTTTAAGGAATCCTTAGAGAGGGCAAATGGTCAGAAAAACTTGTTTGAGGGTATGGAAATTTGTTTTTGAACTGCTGATAAGCAGAATTTCTCTGAGATGTAATGGGTAAGACTTGTCCTTTAAGGAAAAAGAAGGCTTCTAGGATCTAATGGCAACAAAGTGCTCTAAGGAGAAAGACCTAGGATGGTTAGAGAAGGCAACCCAAGGCTCACCTTGGACTGGACTTTCCTGACCATCTAGGTTGCTAATCCTTGAGTGAAACAATAATGGCAGTGACAGCCTTGCTTGGTACATCAAGTCACTCACTTTGTCCTTTGTGACTTGAGGAGATATTTTCCCTTTTGGTCCTTCTTCCTTCATGACACATGAATTCCCATAATCAGCACATAATACAAATTGGAAAATTAAAGTTTCCATTTCCCCAAACAACCTATTAGGTTAATAATTGAACATTCTCAAACTGTTAGGGAACATACTTTGAGAAGTAGGTGAAGTTTATTAATAGATGGCTTATATTTTCAGCCTTAATTGAAGTTTGGATCTTGAGCTTGGAATAGCTCAAAGCTCTCCTGAATTTTCCCCAGAATCTGGAGTAAAAAAATTCATCTGTAAAATATTGTTACTCAAGTGTTTATAGATGTTATAGTTAATGTGTACTTTGCAAAAAGATATTCTTTAATAGAGACATCACATACTAGCTCTGCAAACAAGTCAGGAATCTGATATTCTAAAGGGATCTATTCCTGTCAGAAGATGATTTCTGAAGAAGTCTGTTGGCTAAGATACCCAAATGCAAATGTGTAATGCCAATTACTGTTGTACTAATTTTCTGTTTCTATCTGGTGTTCTAGTGTTTGTCCTAGTCCTGGTTTCTACACTTCTATTTTAGGGGCTGAATCTCCCCTTGTGACCTGTCTGCCCATTAGGGGAAGCGGTCACTGGACATCCTCCACATCTCCAAGCAGATTCCCAGCTACCTAGGACACAGGCATTCACTGAGGACATGTCCCTAAGACCCTGTGCCCACAGCCTTTCCTTCCCTGTTATCTTAACCCCTTTTACTTTAGCTCTTAACTACCTGACCATAACTATTTCTTGCCTTAAATTCTGTGTCTTCTATGTTTTAAATCATGCATACCCAGCTAGCTAGACATAGAATTCTCTGATTCATCTCTTTAGTTGCTTCTAGGGTAAAAGCACTCATGGGAGTCACCCAGATGCCAGATGCCACCATAACCTCAGCAACCATCTCAGCCTGATGCTCTAGACATGGCCTACAGTCAATACCTCTCTCTCCTAACATTAGGCAGGGACAACGCTATGCCCATTCTCAGCTCTGAAGAAGTTACAGAATACAGAGACCATCGCCCCTTTTCCCTTACATATTAGGAGAGGGGGGAGATGACATGGGCACTGTACCCCCAGAAACCCAGGTGAAGTATTATCAGTGAAACTCCCTTGCCTTTGCGTCCTTGTGAATCTTAACCTAGAAACACCCATTGGCCCCATCTAGGGTCCTGAGATGTTTATCCTCTTTGACAGTCCTCAAGATTTAAGATGGACAAAGAGATGAATCTTTATGCCTCTAGGCAGACCCCAGTCAGATGACCACCTCACCCCACCAAATGCCTGAGGGCTTACTACATCCACACTAGGACATAGCATCTGTTGTAAAGAGTATAAAATCTCCAGAACTGATATTGTTTGGGGGACAGCTTTTCCATCCATGCTGTCCCCCTAGGAACTGCTCCCCATCTTGCTATCCTCCTGTCCATTCTCAACATTACTCCCTATATTAATAAATTTCTTTTTTGTTTTTAAGGTAAGTTTTGGAGTCTTGCATTCTTGTAAAAGGTATCCTGCCTGAACCCCAGGGGTACACATCTGAATCTCATAACATTTACTTTCAAAGATGTCTTAAGTGTGGATCCTAATTGCAGTCAGGCAGGACAGGGAGAAGACAATGAGCAGCTCCAGACTAGAGTTAACTTTCATTATTACCTGAAATTCATTTTTCTAAGAAAAGTGGTTTTTGTATACAATTTATCAGCTGCCTTCTAGTCTTTTCCAAGGATTTTGAAACTTTTTGAGCAACAGAATATTATTTAATATTTCCATAAAAATTAAGGTGGTTTTAAACACAATAAAAGCTAACATTTCTAAGCACTTTCTTAGCCTTACAGTTTGTAAAGGCAAAGTCAGAAATCTTTTTGGAAAGTGATGCCAACATACCTGGTATGCTACAGAAAGAAGGCTGTCACCATTTTATACTCATTTGGCATTGATGTGACTGTAATTGAGGCAGACTATGAAGGACATGCCAAGAAACTGCTAGAATTAATGGAGAATTCTCAATATATTTTACAAGGATGTCACTTTATCCTTACAATAGCCCTCCATTTTACAAAGGTGGAAACTGAGGCATAAGAAGACTTTCACACAACTACAGAGTTAGAATTATTTCCCCAACAATTAGAATATCTGAGTCAGAATCTAAAGTCAGATTTTCCTGATTCCAGGTCTGGCTCTTCAGCTACTGTGCCACCTAGATGTCTCACAGTAGTACAGGAGAGATGAACCACATATAGGAATAACTATAGTACAAAATGGAATAGGATAAACATAGATGAGAAATTGACCCAGAATGCTTTGAGAAATCCAAGGAAGGACAGAGTTTGAAATTTAAGAACTCCAGTACCCACAATGTCTTATCATGGTCTCAGAAGACAGAAGACACAGAATAGCTCCCTCCTATTTATAGAAAGGAGGTGCCTATGGTTTTAGAATACTGTAGATAGCTTATGGCCCATGACACTTCTGAATGCAGCCTAAATCAGATTAAAATGTGATTCTTCTTTATTTTAATTCATTGATATATTAGTAAAAATATAGATATAGATAGACAGATCTACATAGATTTCTCTCTCTCTATTTTATATTTCTATCTCTCTATCTTATCTTTCCTCCCTCCCTCCCTCTCTCTCTCTCTCTTTTTCTTTCTATCTTTCTTTCTTTCTTTCTTTCTTTCTTTCTTTCTTTCTTTCTTTCTTTCTTTCTTTCTTTCTTTCTTTCTTTCTTTCTTTCTTTCTTTCTTTCTTTCTTTCTTTCTTTCTTTCTTTCTTTCTTTCTTTCTTTCTTTCTTTCTTTCTTTCTTTCTTTCTTTCCTCTCTCTCTGTAAGCATATATGGTTTTCTAAGACAATGTGCAGCTTCCATGAATGCTTATGTAGAATTTAGTGGCACCTACTTCTTTTGGACCCCATTGCTATCCATAGTGTCAGCTTTGGTCATTTTACTAGTAAGTTTATCAAAGTTATTTTTCTCTGTTAAGAGGAAGGGTTTAATAGGGAATATGAAAAAAAAAACTGTAGTAGCAAAAAAGCATCAACAAAACTTAAAATGACAAAGTTCTGTATTTTAATTCAGGAAAAAAAATATGTTCAGTATTCATAATTTCCTGGTCCTGAGTGTTCCTTCTCCCAATGCATGTTATGTTCCTCCTAAAGTTTTAGTAGATGGTCTTGATGACTTGATGAAGCCAAAAAGAAAAAGAAAATCATTACCTGCTGGCAGACATCCTAATGTCATCTTCCTGCCAAGAAGCCACCCTGGGCTATCACTCCAGTCAAGGCACCCTCCCAGACTCTGCATCTGTTCCCCCTTGGAGCTGTGCCAATGAGTGAGAGCTCACTACCTGTAGCCCACTCCTGTCATGGGATCACACTATCTTCCTGAGGTGCACAGGAGTTTGCTCCCATCCCCACCTTCCCTTGCCCTCCTCCTTTCAGAACTGGAATCAAATCTATACTACCAGAACTTCTGGGATGGGCTTGTCATCCAAATCACCTGTGATTCCACTCACCATCCCTGTGACTTTTTCCTTCCTGGCCACCATTCCCAGATGTGTTTATTCCCCCAATTAGAATATAAAGTCCTTGAAGGTAGGGGCTCTTTCTTGCATTTTGATGCCCAGTTTTTAGTGTAATGCCTGGCACATATGACAGAATTAAATTTTTTTTTTCATTCATTCACTCACTGATTCATTCATTTATTCTGGTGATGAGACTCAGTGCACCAAATCTGGAAATACCAATAAACTGAGGGCCAGACACAGCAGAGACAAAAAAATGGAGGACCCAAATCCCTCCTGGGTTACTGCAAGTTCAATTATACTAAAACATCAAAACCACTCTGGGGAAGGAAATGTACCTGGAATGAGTACCTCCAACAGCCTCCAACAGGTCATGTAGATCATGTAAAAATATTTTTTCTAGTTAATTAAATTTCAGGGTCATTTAACTGGAATATAATAGGAGCCTGTGTAATTGAAAGGACTGTGTTTCCCAGGAGTCCCTGAGCCTCTAGAATGGGGGCCTTTTTGGAGTTTCCAGGGTAGAAATCCTATACAATACATTCTTGAATACAGAGGATTGTGGAGAATATGAATTCCAAAATATTCTAGCCTTGTTTTCATTTACTTTATTTTGGCCATGATGTAAGTTGAGAATACCAGGATTTAAATTACATCCATCTCTGGGGAAGAAAACTGTCCTGCCAGTTTCAAACAGTTTCTGCTGCATTTGAATGACATGTGGTCAAATGGAATGCCAGGAGAGGATGTTTATAGAAAAGCAAAAACCTATTAGGGGCAGCTAGGTGGCTCAGTTGGTTGAATGGCAGGCCAGGAATCAGGAAGACTCAAATCTGGCCAGAGATGCTTATTATTAGCTGGATGACCCTGGATAAGTCACTTAACCTTGTTGACCTCAGTTTCATCATTTGCAAAATGAATTGGAGAAGGAAATGGGAAACCATTCCAGTATCTTTGCCAAGAAAACCCCAAATGGGGTCACAAAAAGTTAGACACAAATGAGATGACTAAAGAAAAAAGCCTGTTAGGGTATATTCCTCAAAAACAATAATACCTAAAGCTTATAGAAGGATATGAAGTTTGTAAAGTGTATTTGCATCTATTTTATCATTTAGATCATAGCACAACTCCTTAGAAATATCAGTATCCCTATTTTACAGATGAAGAAACTGGGTTTGAGGAGTGTAAATGACTTGCCCAGAGTCATACATTAGTAAGTTTGAAGCAGAATTTATATATATATATAATGTATATTTTTAAATTGAACTTAAACACTAAAAAGAGAACATTTCCATAGTCAGAAAAGAAGAGGATTCCAGATGAGACTACAAATCTCCATTTCATACAGATTGTTTTAAAAATATTTCATAAATTCTACATGTTACTTTCAAAATTGTTATTATACTTCCTCTTGAAAGTTCTATTCTCTGCGTTTAAGAATGTTCCAATGCTTCTTAAAAAAAAAATCATTATTGCTATCTCTCTGTTGTTTCCCTCAATGACTAAAAGAGAACGGAAGACAGATAAATAATAATAAATAAGGAAAGAAAGAGTAAGAAAGAACAAAAGAAAAAAGAAGGAAAAGGAAAGA